>NW_028270154.1:60907185-61059851 GCF_037043375.1 Chiloscyllium plagiosum | reverse complement strand
TTTTTTGTTCACAAGCATCACAGGTTGATTATACAGTGCTCTCAAAGTGATGTAGGTGCTGTCAATAGCGTCCTGTAGCTGAGGCAAACCAACAATGGTGAAAAATCCTACTGTTCAGGTTGCTTCATCAAGAGGGAAGCGTATGACGAGGTGTACTCAGGTGAAAATGGCATCAGCAACATCCCAGAAACACTTGTGTATCAAGATTTGGCGATGCCACACAGGTACCTATTTGCTCTCTAAAAGGGGCCATTGGTATTCAGGATAACTGTGACGTAAATGGTTGGCAGGATCTGAGAGCAACTCAGTCCTTGTGAGAACAAATCCACATCCAGCAGGTGACTTAGTTCAGTGAAGCTGAGGCAGGATATTCTTCTTCCATGCACTGTGTTTTGTTGAAGAATGGTACAGCAAAGCCTATTATTCCTGGCTCTCATCATTTGCGTGCATCTCCCGAGTGCCCTGTTATTTCTCCCTTTGACATCTAAGATTGCTGTTCTTGTTGGGTTTGCTGATGATGTTCAAATTGTTGTCTCCTTCTCTATTCATTTCAGATTAAGAGCAAGGCTATAAGGATTCCAAATGACTGCCTTATCCACATGAGCTCTATGAGTAGACCACCCATGAGCAAAGTCAGAAAGATAATGCAGTGATTTTGAAGGAACTCTCATTCTCTTACATTTATAACAATGAAGCTTCACTACCCATATGAAGGCTTCCTAATAAAATAATAGTCATGCATAGAGAAGGACCTCAGAGGTATGTGACCTCATCCAAGTACACAGTTGAAAGTTATAGTGAATATGGTCCATTGGAAGTAAATTTCTGTCAACAAGGCAGCATTAAGCAATACCCCCTAACCCCACAAATAAGAGTCCCTTCCACATCACAAACATATCTGTAGACAGTTCCATTCCAATGAGAGGGTCTGGCAGCTGCAATGTGTTTTTTTGCAGAACTTGCAATGGAATGTAGTTGTCAAATGGGAACTTTAGGTTCCATTTCAAGTCCTTTGTTTTCATAACATTTGTTGAGTTTATATGACAAGGATGCAATCAATATGCATAAGATAACGATTGCTCAAGGTCATAATTTGAGATCTTCATTTTTCAACAATGACTGATCTGCAGATGAAGTGCAAATTAAAATCACGTGGGTGGCATTACTTATTAAAGTATGATTACTGCAGTTGCTGTGAGGAGAGCCTCCAAACTGAACTTATTAATTTTGCTCTGGAAGAATAGACCCGTAACTTAGTCTACCCATTCTGCATGCAACTGCAGCCATTTTTTGAAATTTGAGCAGTTGACATTTGACCCAACATCATGGGTTTCCCCTTTTGTGATAGCATGAGTGACTTGCAAGCTCCACCTATGATGCACTAATTTTCTCAAATTTTTCATGTTCCTTTTTCTGTTGCTATTCCTATAGCTCCTATAACCCTTCAATGTCTCCCTAGTTTTTGCTGAGCCTCTATTACTATTAATGAGTCCATTTTATCCCAGAGTTCCTAAGTCTGAAGATTCTTACGGTCTTGCCCTTACAGCTTCCCCTCGAGAGGCCAGAGTAACGATAACCTATTTGAGCCACACCTTTCTAGATCCTAGTCCCTTCTCATTCACTGAGGACCCACATTCCTCTGTTGTAGTTTGGCAATTCCTGTTCTCTACCAAGAATGTTCTCGAAATGCTGCTGACATTGAATCCTCCAATTTTTGTGTTATTACCAAATGTCCCATGTATGATGCTAGAAATGGATATTTTACCAGGATTTTGTTAAGGCTTCCATCACCTGTTCTAAAAGCACTTTTCCATCTAAAAATCTCACTCCAGTTAACATTGAGTCTTTCCATGGGTGGCAGCATAGCTCCATCCAGCAGTTTAAGGCAAACACTGAATGAGGAAGCTTCAAGAAGCATTTTTGTAACTTTGATATAATTTGCTAAATTTGATTACATATTTGCAGCTTTGGAATATCCATCCAGCCTCTTAAATTTTAGTCAACTTTGCTTATGTCTTACATACATTTAACTGGTCATCGACCTTATAAATGTTATCCAGAAATCTGATTCAGATTTCCAAATCTTCCTCAGTGTCCAATTATAGAGTCTTTAACTCAGAATGCATCCGATTTTGCCTTGAGTAGGAAATGACAGTGCCAAGACTGCATTCTGCTTTTTTTCTTGATCAAGACACAAACTGTGTCCCTGAATCCACTTCAGTTTTCATTGAATGTAAAATTTAGATTCTCAAAACATAGGTGGGAAATCGTACCCTGACCCCAGCTATTTGTCTTCAAAATCACACAAAATACAATCTTCTGTCTTAAAGAAATCTCAATTCTGAGGCAAGCTTCCTCTGCTACCACTGTTAGTATATTCCAAACTGTTGATGAGATTAAATCAAGACTTTACATTTTGTGGAGAAAGTGAGGACTGCAGATGCTGGAGATCAGAGCTGAAAATGTGTTGCTGGAAAAGCACAGCAGGTCAGGCAGCATCCAAGGAACAGGAGAATCGACGTTTCGGGCATGAGCCCTTCTTCAGGAAACATTTTGTGGGGAGAGTTTAATGACTTCCTCAATCTCATCCATCTCATCACACTTCTGTTTCACAGATGCTTCCTATTTACTAATAGGCTCAGACAAGGAATAGCCACAATCTCATTCTCTTTATTTTATGTTAACACATTAATAAAATGAACGATGTGATTAACGAGACATCAACAATGGATTCAACTAGTTCTTCCTTCTTCTCTTCTTATTGCATATCTGTTTGCTAAGACTTATTTTTACTAGCCATTACCTTCATATATGGTCAGTGATATCCTGAAACTCTAATTGGCTTGCAAATGCCTTAACAGTACATGATCAGTCTCAGATTGCTTAGATAGTATTTTTCCAATTTACAATTGTTTTTTTCAGGATGTTGGTCATCCCACTAATATCACTTCCTGTTATTGCTTGGCTATTTCCATAAGATGTCAGCCACTTTGAAAGGATGAATCTGTCTTTGTTCTCACGAGAGATAGGACACAAGAATTCTCATTGAACTACACTTCATTATCAGGAATCAAACATGATCACTATATCTGTACAGCCTAGGTTTACAAATAAGAAATAATTATGTTATTAATTAAACACAAATAGTACAAGATAACATTGCAATACAACAAGTAAAATACAACAAGTCACAAGTAGTACACAAACTAATTATGGAATTTTGACTGAAAACAAGTGCTGGAGATCACAGTTGATCAGATAGCATTCATAGCGAGAGAGCAAGCTAAAGTTTTGAGACTAGATGACTCTTCATCAGAGCTGAAGTAAAGTGTGGAGGGTACAGCATTTATACTACAGTTCAGGCATGGAAGGGGGTGGTTGGCGGGGGTAGTGAGTGAGCCGGTTAAGAAAAAATGTTGATAGCCCTCCAGGACCCTAGTCCATTCCACAACTACCAACATTACCACCTCCCCCTCCACACCCCCCCCCCCCCCCCCCCCACACCCACCCTGACATTTCACTGCACTTTCCCATGTAATTACAGAAGGTGCAATACTGCCCCTTCACCTCCTCCCTACTCACCACCCAAGGGCCTCAACAGTCTTTCCAGGTGAAGTAACGTTTTGCCTGTACCTTCTCTAATCTTGTATGTTGTATTTGCTGCACTCAACTCTACTCTACATTGAAAAAACCAAACACAGACTGGATAACCGCTTTGCAGGACTTCGACCTACCCATAGCCAGTCGTTTTAGCATAGCATCCTGCTCACATGCCCACATGTCTGTCCTTGGCATGCTGCAGTGTATCAGTGAATCATAGCACAAATTGGAGGAACAACATCTCATCTTAAGCCTAGGCACTTTACAGCCTTCTTGGCTCCTGTTAAACACCCTTAAACTATGAACATTTCTTCCCTTTCTTTTAGCTTGTTACCACACCCTCCCCTCTCCCCATCCCACTTACTGTCCTATCAGCATGGTATCATCAAGGAGAGGTCATGCCTGACAAATCTGCTAGAATTCTTTGAGGAAGTAATGAACAGGTTAGACCAAGGAGAGTCAATGGATTTTATCTACCTGGACTTCAAGAAGGCCTTTGACAAAATGCAGCATAGGAGGGTGCTGAGTGAGAGAGGGTGGGGATAAATGGGTCTTTCTCAGGACGGCAGCTGGCTACTGGCGGTGTTCTGCAAAGGTCAGTGTTGGGACCACAACTTTTCATTTTATACATGAATGATCTGGCTGAAGGAACTAAGGGAATTTTGGCTAGGTTTGCAGATGATACAAAGATAGATAGAGGGTCAGGTAGTATCGAGGAGGTGGGGAGGCTGCAGAAGGATTTGGACAGGTTAGGACAGTGGATAAAGAAGTGGCAGATGGAGAACAACATGGGAAAGTGTGAGGTCATACACTTTGATAAGAAGAATAGAGGCATGGACTATTTCCTAAATGGGGAGAAAATTCAGAAGTCTGAAGTACAAAGAGACTTGAGAGTTCTTGTCCAGAATTCTCTCAAGGTAAACTTCCAGGTTGAGTCAGTAGTTAGGAAGTCATATGCAACGTTGGCATTTATTCTGAGAGTCAAGAGTGTGATGCTGGAAAAACATGGCACATCAGGCAGCATCTGAGGGGCAGGAGAATTGACATTTTAGGCAAAAGCCCTTCATCGGGAATGAGGCTATGAGCCAAGGGGATGGTAAGATAAATGGGAGGAGGGTGGGGCTGGGGGAAGGCAGCTGAGAGTGCAATAGGTGGATGGAGGTGGGGGTAATGGTGCTAGGTTGGAGAGGAGGCTGCAGCAGATAGGTGAGAAGGAAGATGGAGAGGTAACACAGGTCAGGAAGGCAGTGCCTGACCTGCTGTGCTTTTCCAACACCACACTCTCAACTCTAATCTCCAGCATCTGCAGTCCTCACTTTCGCCTATTTATTTTGAGAAGTCTTGAATATTAAAGCAGGGATGTACTTCTGAGGGTCTATAAGGAGCAGGTTCAGAGCAGGTTCACTAGAATGGCCCCAGGAATGAAAAGCTTAACATATGAGGAACGTTGGGTCTATACTCAATCGAGTTTAGGAGGATGTGTGGGCATCTAGTTGAAACATACAGAATACTGAATGGCCAGAACAGAGTGGATGTTGGGAAGATGTTTCCAGTGAGAGGAGAGACTAGGACCTGCAGGCACAGGCTTAGAGTAAAGTGAAGACCTTTTAGAATGGAGGTAATGAGAAACTTCTTTAACCAGAGAGTGGTGAATCTATTGAATTCACTGCCGGTTGGAGGTTGGGGAGGCCAGTTCTTGAGTATATTTATGATGGAGATGCATCAGCTCTTGATTGTCAAGGGGATCAAGGGTTATGGGGAAAAGTGGGAGGAATGGACTTGAGAAACTCATCAGCCATGATTGAATGTCGGATCAGACACGATAGGCTGAATGGCCTAATTTCTGCTCCTGAGTTTTATGGTCTTATGGAATTCCATTCTTGCTACGTTTTAAGTCTGGCAGGAGACACTCAATTGTTCTGCCATTCTTACATTCCGATTACTTAATCTGAATTATCAACATCTCTTTTCTTCACCGGCACCCTACACCTGCTACCCACAGCCACCACCACCACTCATCCCTGCACCAAAATGTAGGATAAATGCTGTCCACTCCACACTTTACTTCAGTTCTGATGAAGTCATCTAGACTTTAGCTTGCTGTCTCTCCATGAATGCTGTCTGATCTGCTGTGATCCCTTTGTTATTTTCAGTACAGAATCCAGCATCTGCAGTAATTTGTTCCTACTTGAAGAATGAGCACTGCTGAACAAATAGCCTTTTAGCAAATAAGTCTTTACTACAGAAAGTAAAATTATTCCTCTGTTGTGGAGCTCCAGAATTAAAAAATATTTAAAAATCAGAGCTAGGCAGTTCAGGAAAAAAAATCATGATGCACTGCTTCAAACAAAGGTTAATGCCTCTGCAGGAAAAGTTGTTGAAGATAGTTAAAAATTTAAACTCTGATATTGATTTTTTTTTTGAAACTAAGAAATCAAAGCAGGTAAATTGATTTAAGGCACAGATCAGTCACAATCTAATTGAATGCCAAAACAACATGAGGCTTACTTGTGTTAATATGTTCCTAACATTTCTTATATTCTTACAGGCATCTGTTTGAATCTCAAGGAGAATTTTCTTTACATGATACCATTTGCACTCTGTAGTCCAACTTGAAAAAATAGCAATCTCATGGAAAATGACTTAAAACATAGCAAGAATGGAATTCCTGCACATTGTCTGGATCTGTAACTGACCCTATAATAATAATGAGGTTGGGAAATTTATAAGGATATTAGAGACAGCATCTATTGCCACACAATAGAATGCCTGTCCCATGGAAATGGTGCTATTTTGATTGGACAACAAAAAGTAATATAGCATAATTTAGATGCCCATGAGGATTAGGAGTCCTATTCACTTACATAATGAAGGCAATCAGCAAATGTAAACCTCACCTCCATGCCTATCAAAGATGCTTTGGGCAGAATGTCTCAAGGAAATTTGGAACATCTGAGACTTGATTTATAACCACTCATCAATGTAATAGAAGTTGATATAAGAAGAATCCAAGAAACGCTTCCTGCTAGTGTTTAGAAAAAGCAAATTACATGGTATATGAAGGTTGAGATGCAGATTGGTGAGGATTGGAATAGAATCATGGTGGACTTTCACTTTTACATCCATACAATTTGCATTGTGGTATAGTACAAGGGAAAATGATTACATTCTCATCAATATAAGAATGTGAATGATGATGCTACTCTGACATCAGCATATGACTAGAATTCAAAGAGCAGCCAAAGAAAGAAGTACAATACTTAAGAAATGAGATGAAAGCAAATTACCGCGGATGCTGGAATCTGAAACCAAAAGAGAAAATGCTGGAAAATCTCAGCAGGTCTGGCAGCATCTGTAAAGAGAGAAAAGTGCTGATGTTTCGAGTCCATCTGACACTTTGTCAAAGCTTTGACAAAGAGTCAGTTAGACTCGAAACGTCAGCTCTTTTCTCTCCTTACAGATGCTGCCAGACCTGCTGAGATTTCTAGCATTCTTTCTTTTGACTTAAGAAATGAGGTGAGGTGACAAAGACTGCCATTGACAATCAAGGCTGCATTTGACCAAGTTTGGCCTTGAGGAGCTCTCACAAATCTGGACCTAATGAGAATGAGGGGAAAAGCTGTCCATTTTTTGGAGCCATACCTGCCACAAATGAATACAGGAGTCAGTCATCTCTGTACCAGAACAACTCTGCAGGAGTTCCTCAGGATAGTGTCAAAGGCCCAACCATCTTCAGCTGTTTTTCTCTCTCTCAAAAAGTCAAAGTGGAGATGTTCACTGATGATTGTGCAATGTTCAGCACCACTCACGCATCCTCTTCAGATACTGTCCAACTGTAGCAAGACCTCGACCAAATACAGGTGTGGGCTAAAAAATAGCATCCAGCATTCATACCACACAAATTCCAGGAAATGATCATCTCCAACAAGAAAGAATTTAGTTATCATTCCTTGAAATTCAATGGTATCATAATCACTGAATTCCCCACTGTCAACAACCTTGAGTTACTGCTGACAAGAAACTGAATTGGACGAGCCATATAAATACAATGGTTACAAGACCAGGTCAGAAGGTAGGAATCCTGTTATGATTAACTCATCTTCCGACTCCCCAAAGTCTATATACTATCTGCATGGCACAAATATAGAGTGTGTCGAATACTCCCCACTTGCCTGGATGAGTGCAGCTCCAACAACATTCAACAGCTGACACCATTTGGGACAAAGCAGTCCATTTGATTGGCACTAAATGTACAAACATCCACTCTCTCCACCACAATCTCATTAGCAACAGTGTGACTATTTACATGATGCACTGCAGGAATTCACAAGGTGCCTTAGACAGTATCTTCCACATCCACAACCACTTCTATCTAGAATGACAAGGGGCAACACATACATGGGAAAATCATCACCTGCAAGTTTCTCTCTGAGCTATTCACCATATTGATGTGGAAATATATCGCCACACTTTCAATGTCTCTGGGTCAAAATCCTGGAACTCCTTCCTGAACACATTGCAGGTCCACCTACAGCACCCACCAAGGCACCAGCTCACCACTACCTTCTCAAGGGCAACTACATATTGGTAATAAATTCTTGCCCAGCAGCAACAACTCAATCCCTTGAATAATAAAAAATACTGTATTATGGTATCATTGTGTAAATAAAATATTTACAGATCACCATGAGTGAGAGAGATTTACTTTAAAGATAAGCTAATTGCAAGGGATTCAGAATAGTACTGGTTTAGCATGTGATAGTGACAACAATGACAACAGTACTGGTTTAGCATATGATAGTGACATCTATGACAACAGTACAGATACTCAACACCCAGGAGAACCTACGAGTATGGAGTCCATGAAGTTCTATTTAGGTTTGAGTCTATGAAGGAAGCACAATCCATAGATATAGATGCAGCAGTCTCAAGAATTGCTACAGCAGAGTTCTCTCGAAATGTTTTGTGTCTTTATGTGTCCGATCCAGTTAATGTCTGATACAGGCATGTTTAAAGAGCTTTTTAGTTGTCAAAATACAAGGTTCCTGTTCAACAAGCATGCTTTGTTTGCCATCTCTGAAAATGGTGGTAAAACCTGACAATTTAAAACGTCATGTACACAGTCTGTATAATAAGTCATGCAATTGAATATAAACAAGAACAAGAGAAGGATTTACAAAAAGATTCAATTTATACTACAGTGATTAGGTTGCTAAAGTGTCATGTTCCCTCTACATGTCAATAAGTAGATGAAAGAACATTAGTAAATTCACCAAAATTATTATTTGAATGCACAACATGAGGTAAAAATTATTAAATAGATCAGCCATCAAGTTTAATTTAGATGAATCTTTCACTTCCATTTGCAATTCACAGCATAATCAATTCATGTTTAAAGTAGAAAGTATCTGCCTTCAGCTAAAGATGATATTGTGTTATCAGTGGTAAGTACAATCACCCTGTACTACAGCAAATTTAGGACAGCTAACTAGGTTTTTCTCTACATGTCACAGATCTTTTAAATGAAAACAGTTCAATCTTATTGATATTAAATCCCGTTTTTTAAAGAGAAATATTCAGAGGACTGAAATACAGCAGTACTTTCAGAAAAGCATGCATTCTAGATATCTTGAGATGATAGGTGGTGTGGTGGTTCAATGGTTGGCACTGCTCCCTGACAGTACCTGAGACCTGGATTCAATCCTATTCTGTGTGGAGTTTGCATGTTCTCCCTATGCCTGTGTGGGTTTCTGTAAGGTGGTCCGGTTTCTTCTCACAGTTCAAAGATGTGTAGGTTAGCTGGATTCACCATAGTAAATACAGGGATAGGGTCGGGGGATGGGTCTGTGTGGGATGCTCCTCAGATTGTCATTGTAACTCAAGGGGCTGAATGGTCTCTTTTCACATTGTAGGAATTCTATGACGAATTATCATGCTTTCATTGAATTCCAAACCTAACTATTCCAATAGGTGTTACAATACAACATCCCTGAAAGCTACCTAATTGATATGGGCTGAACCAACTGCAAATAAGACCATAGGGTGCAACTGAATCACAAGTTTTAGATGAGAACTTTTATTTTCATTAATATCCCATAATATAAATCTGTGCCAATGTTATTCTATGGGCAAAAGTATCAATAAATTCAAAGGCTATTTGCCTACTGCGGCAAAGTTTTTTTTTAGTCACTCATCTGGTTGTCTGGCCAGCATTTCTTGCCCATTTCTAGCTGTTCTTGAGAAGTTGGAAGTGAGCTGCCTTCTTGAAATGCAGCAGGCAATAATGCCCTTAGGGATTTCCAGGATTTTGATCCAACAGTGAAGGAATGGCAATATATTTCCAAGTCAGGATGGTGAGGGGAAATTGTATGTTGTAATCTTCCCACATATCTACTGCTCATATTCTTCTAAATAGAAGTGGAAGATGCCATCTAAGGATGGTTGGTGAATTCCTGCAATGCATCTTATAGATAGTACACACTGTTATACAAAGTGTCGCTGGTGGAGAGAGTGGATGCTTATGGATGTGGTGTCAGTCAAGTGGGCTGCTTTATCCTGGATAGTGTTAATGTTTTTGTGTGTTGTTAGAGCTGTACCTATCCAGAAAAGTGGGGAATGTTCTATCAAACTCCTGACTTGTGCCTTGTAGACTGTGGATGGCTTAGGGGAGTCAGGACATGAGTTATCTGCCACAGTATTCTTAGCCTCTAACCTGCTCTTGTAACCATTGTGTTTATGTGATGGGGACAGTTGAGTTTCTGGTCAATGGTAACCCCAAAGATGTTGATAGTGGGAGATTCAGTGATTGATTGTCAGGGGGTGGTGGTTAGATTGTGTCTTATTGGAGATGGTCTTGTCCGGCATTTGTGAGGTGCCACTTGTCAGCCCAAGATTGGATATTGTCCAGGTCTTGTTGCATTTGTACATAGACTGCTTCAGTATCTGAAGATCATGAATGGTGCTGAACATTGATTGCTGATGAGTGCACTTCTGATCTAATGATGGAGGAAAGGTCATTGATTAAGCAGCAGATGATGGTTAGGCCTAGGACACGCTGTGAGAAACTCCTGCATACATGTCCTGAAGCTGAGATGATTGACCTCCCCAATTGTGCCAGGTATGACCCCAAACAGCAAGGAATTTGCCCCAATAGCCATTGATTCCAGTTTTGCTCGGGGTTCTTGATGCTACACTCAGTAAAATGAGGTCTTGATGCCAAGTGCTGTCACTTTCGCTTTACCACGAGAATACAGCATTTTCTTCCATGTTTGAGCCAAATCTTAATGATATCAGGAGCTGAGTGGCCCTGGCAGAATCCAAGCTGGTTGTCACTGCACAGGTTATTGCTGAGCATGTGTTGCTTCATAGCACTGCTGATGACACCTTCCATCATTTTACTGACGATCAAGAGTAGACTGGTGAAGTGGTAATTGGTCAGTTTGGATTTGTATTGATTTTTGTGAGCAGGACATACCTGCACAATTTTCCACATTATTCAGTAGAATCCAAATTTGTAACTATACTAGAAAGGGGTTGCACGTGATGGGGGACAGCTCTTCAGTACTATTGCTGCAATTTTGTCAGGGTCCATAGCCTTTGCAACAGCCAGTGCTTCCAACCATTCCTTGATATCATATGGAGTTAATTGAATGAGCAGAAGAATGGTTTCTGTGATGCTGGAAACCACTGGAAGAGGCCAAGTTGTATCATCCACATGGTACTTCTGGCTGAAAATTGCTGTGAACGCTTCAGTCTTATCTTTTTCATTGATGTACTGGGCTCTTTCATTATTGAGGATGGGGTATTTGTGTAGCCTCCTCCTCCAGTGAGCTTTTTAATCGTCCACCGTCATTCACTACTGGATGTGGCAGGACTGCAAAGTTTAGATCAGAACTGTTGGTTATAGGATCACTTAGCTCTGTCTTTCATTTACTGCTTATGCTGTTTGTCCTGCAAGTAGTCCTGTTTAATAGCTTCACCAGGTTGACAACTCATTTTTCATGTATGTCTGGTGCTGCTCCTGGTACGTCCGTCTGCATCCTCCATTGAAGCAAAGTTGATCCCTTGGCTTGATGGTAATGCTTGAGCCGTGGATATGCCAGGTCATGAGATTGTAGATTGTGCTGGAATAGAATTCTTCTGC
Source organism: Chiloscyllium plagiosum (assembly GCF_037043375.1). Taxonomy (NCBI): domain Eukaryota; kingdom Metazoa; phylum Chordata; class Chondrichthyes; order Orectolobiformes; family Hemiscylliidae; genus Chiloscyllium; species Chiloscyllium plagiosum. Next base: position 61,048,108 of record NW_028270154.1, on the reverse strand, counting down.
TATTGATGGCCCATAGCACCTTAAGGATGCCCAGTCTTGAGTTGCTGGATCTGTTCGAAGTCTGTCCCATTTAGCATGGTGAAAGTGCCACACAACACATTGAAAATATCCTCCATTGTGAAAGTAGAACATCATCTCTACAAAAACTGTGTACTAGTTACTTTTACTCATATTGTCACAGACAGATGCATCTGCAGCTAGCAGATTAGTAAGGATGAGGTTAAGTATGTTTTTCTCTAACATTGGTTCCTGCATCATCTGTCACAGATCTAACACCGAAATCCTTTAGGACCTGACTAGCTCGATCCGTAGTGCTGCTGCTAAGCCATTCTTAGTGATGGACATTGAAATCCCCCACCCAGAATACATTTTGTGTCCTTGCCATTCTCAGTGCTTCCTCTATGTGTGGTTTAACATGGAGGAGTACTGATTCATCAGCCAAGGGAGGATGGAACATGGTAATCAGCAGGAGATTGCCCTGCCCATGTTTAACCTGAAGCCACAAGACTTCATGGGGTCCAGGATAAATGTTGATCACTCCCAGGGCAACTTCCTCCCAACTGTTTACCACCGTGCTGCTACCTCTGCTGGGTCTGCCTTGCTGATGGGCAGGACATATTGTGGGACGGTGATGGTGACATCTGGGACACAGTCTGTAAAGAATAATTCTGTGAGTATGACTATGTCAGGCTGTTTCTTGACTAATCTGTGAGACAACTCTCCCAATTTTGTCACTAGCCCCCAGATGTTAGTGAGGAGGATTTTGTGGGGTTTGTTTCTGCCGTTATCCTTTCCAGTGCCTGGACTGATGCCAGGTGATCTGTCTGGTTTTATTTCTTTATTGAGAATGCATAGCAATTGATACAACTGAGTGGCTTGTTAGGCCATTTCAGAGGTTAATTGAGAGTCAATCACTTTGCTCCAGCTCTGGAGTCACGTGTATGCCAGACCAGGTAAGGGTGGCAGATTTCCTTCCCTGAAGGACATTAGTGAGCCACTTGGGTTTTACTGACAATTAACAATGGTTTCATACTCATCAGTTAATTCTTAATTTCAGATTTTCTTTTGTTGAATTCAAATTCCAACGTCTGCTATGGCAATCTTCAAACCCTGGGTCCAGAGAACTTTAGCTGAGTTTCTGGATTAATAGTCTCGCAATAAAGTAATTTTACTCTACAAGTCTTTCGTTTGGCAGGAGATGTATATAACTTACCTGATGGTTAAACTTTTAGGTCTAATTAATTTGAAACAAAAATAGGCATTAAAATATTTTATTACATTGAAGCTACGTGAATCAATTTATTATTTAAAAGACACTGTATTCAAGCTGTCAGAAGCCAGCGGAAACATGCAAGTTCAGATCAGATATGACTTAATTCGAACGTCAGCCTCTGATGGCAGGAGGTATTAGGGCAACAGAGTTTCAAAAGGAGAAGCAGTTCTGTTTTCATTTCTAGTTTATCCAGTGGCTTCTGAATGTATATGTAGATTATAGATGGCAACTGACATGGGTTTGGTGTGAACTTTTGTGCCATTCTAACCCCTGACAGTCAAATGGTTTCTCAACTTGTGAAGAATATGGACTCAGTCAAAGCAGCGGTGCGTTTTTTGTCAAACGGCACACTATATTCGACAGATGGCAAGGTGGATCAAGTGAAAATTAAGAACTAAACATTCTAATGATGTCATGGAAAAATGCTAGGTGTTCATGCAACAAACATGATTTCATTTAAATTGTTTTGCTGTGTCAAGCAGACAAACAAATGTAAGCCTGTCAAACACATTTGAACAAAGACAGTACTTCTTTAATAAACATATGGTCTCCTATGCCCTTGATGTTATAATTCTTAAAAGGTAGTGGGCCTCATTTCTGGCCCAAGGTCCCACAGAATGCTTGCGTTGCACACCCTTAGCCACGAACCCTGGATGTAATTAGTTTATCCTTTTTTCCCTTCCTAACTAATTGGAAAGTGACTTTCGGTAATATTTGGCAGTATCTGTACTGTCACCACTTGAAATGGTCCAGATTTTATTGAGGCTGACTCTTTTCTGCTGCCCACTCAGCCTACTAATTGTGGTCTCATTAGTTCAAGTAGGAATAGTGCCTTAGTGTTATGTTAGTCATGCATCAGCTACTACCCAGAAACTATCAAAAGCCACATAACAACAGTATTTTTCAGGATTGTTGAGTGCAAAGTAGTCTCATTACTAACAGAAAAGTTCAACCAGCGGTGGTGTCTCAGACTCTGGGGAAATAAGATTACAGACATTATATAATTCCTTCCTCAAAAATACAGACAACAACAAAGTGTATAGGATAAATCTGTAATTGCATTATAAACTACTCATTTTAGCAAATCATTAAGCAATGAAAAGTCCACCCTTTAGATGAAATAGATTTGCCTGGTCAGTGATGAACTTAAGCCGGATTCATAGCATTGACTCAGCACTTCTATTTACATATCAACTTCAAAAAACAAAAAATAAAGAACAATTGCATTTAACTGAAAATATTAACCTCATTTATGTTAAGATTTCTTATTTCAATCATATTAGGCTGTTTTCTTTATTTCATCAAAATGTTGAATGAGCATTATCTTGAACAGTTAATGTTGTTCCTGTCACGCTGTTGTTGTCTAACTTGCTGATTATTTCCCAGCATTTTTTGTTTTTATTTCAGTTTTCTCTATTCTTTGGCCAATTTCTGGATTCCTCCTCCATTTTGCTCGTCTGAGTATTGAATTAAACAGAAAGTATGATTTCCCCTCCCTAATGCTTGCAAAGAACATCGGCTAGGGGTAAATACTAGATGGGTTGCCCCCAGAGAGATACTTGCCGCCATCTTGCCACTTCAGTAATTAAATCATGGGTGAGAAGGTCATGGCTGTCCTTCCCAACCTACCACTAATTAATGCCCTTAAGTGATCAACTAATGACCATCTAAGGGCCTTATTTACTACCTTTACTGCAGATGAGAAAAGTGACTAGTGTACTGAAACAGAAATGATGGTGAACTAACAGCAAGGTTAGAGAATAGAGCTCCATCGTCTTCAACAGGGAGCAGCTAGGGGGAAGGATGGGGGAGAAAAGGAGTAATGTCCAGAGGTCTCTCCCCTGATCGTCTTTGACTCCCTATTCTTCATCTACTTTCAAACCCTAATTAGCAATACTCCAAATGACACACTTATCCTCTCCAACATCTACAGTAATTTGCTCCTGCTCTTACTCTCTTATCATTTCAACCCCTCATGGCTTAATGGCTTCAGCCTCCAACAATGATCCATAGCCCTCAGGCAGTTCATGACTTCATTTTAGGGCTGTTGAATCAACTCTAAGTATCTACCGGGTGCACGATCAGATATGTCTTTTTGTGTGGGCAAGGAATTAATCACCACCTGAAGTTGCCGATCCTTGCATTTTGTGCACAGAGTATTAAAACTTGACCTCAGAATTGTAGAAGTGCAAAGAAAAGATAGAAAATCTTCACCAATGGAAATCTGAAACAGAAGCTTTGAAACTGTAGTCAGTTTTCTATAGTACTTTTATTTTCTAATTCTGATGGTCATCATTAAAAAATATTAACTTTGCTTTACTCACTTCACAGATGCTGCTTGACCTGCTTGGTATTTGCAATGTTTTTGTTTTGTTGGCTCAGATTTTCGGCATTCTGCAGTATTTCACTTTTTTTTTATTTACCATAGATTTTTACCAGCTGTTACGTCAATCTAAGAGAATGTTCTATTCACATCATAGAATGTTTTACTATTCTTCAGAGAACATATACAACTGCAGTGATGGAGTTTATTAACATGGCCTTGGACTGGATTTTTCAAATTATTTTGTTTTTGGCGTAAACTAAATTAGCTGCAGTTGGATTTAAAGCAGTGCTTTTGCATTCCCTGTTAATTCAACTCTTGCTTTTTCAAATGGATATGATTCTCATAAGTAGAAAACATAAGGACACACTGGACATGTTTAAAGCTGTATGAGGCATGGGGCAGTCTTTAGAGACTCCTTCTATTCCTGCAACCTCCAACCCCAGCAGCGATTTTAGAGGCAGGGGTATTTAATTGTGCACCAGGGCATGGGGGAACACCCTGCCACCTTTCCACTTTCACCCAATTAAGCCGGGGCAGGAGGCTTATTAATGGCTTCAATCTGCTAGTGCAATGTGAGTAGGCAGTCACCATTAAGGAAGCTTGAAACACAAGCTTGTTGGATTTGCTTGCAAACTCTCAGGGGGCCTTTAATTTAAAGGCATTCAGTCCTTGATTGAGGACCTGTTGTCAGGAAGTGAGACTTCACTCAAACTACTCTCTTTGTCCTTGCCTTTGATACTTCCTCCACTCCCCCCGTGAGGATTGTGAGCTCCAATCCTCAACCCCTATTGCACTCACTCATCTTTGGTTTGAGGTCCCCTGAGATCCTGAGCTGCTAGTGAGAACACTTCCATTAGCTGCACCATTCCCAGAGTTGCTGCCTGCATTGGAGAGCTGCTGTTTTCTACTTGAATTTCTGTAATTAGAACATATAACAATACAGCGTAGAACAGGCCCTTTGGCCCTCGGTGTTGTGCCAACCTGTGAACTAATCTAAGCCCCTTCACCCTACACTATCCCATCATCATCCATATGTTTTTCCAAGGACTGTTTAAGTGCCCCTAATGTTGCTGAGTCAACTACATTGGCAGACAGGGCATTCCACACCCTTACCGCTCTCTGAGTGAAGAACCTGCCTCTGACATATGTCTTAAATCTATCACTCTTCAATTTGCAGGTGTCATCATTCCAGGAAAAAGACTCACACTGTCCACCCTACCTAATCCTCAGGTCATCTTGTATGCCTCTATTAAATCCGCTCTTAGTCTTCACCTCTCCAATGAGAACAGACCTAAGTCTCACAGACTTTCCTCATAAGTTATTCTCTCTAGCCTAGGCAACATCCTGGTTAATCTCCTCTGCACCTTTTCCAATGCTTCCTCATCCTTCCTGTAATGGGGTGACCAGAACTGCACACAATATTCCAAGTGTGGCCGCACTAGCATTTTTTTCCGTTGTAGCATGACATCACTGGTCTGGAACTCAATCACTCTACCAATAAACCTAACACACCATTTGCCTTCTTAACAGCACTATCAACCTGGGTGGCAACTTTCAGGGATCTATGGACATCAAGAACCCAGTGCACATCCCCACTACCAAGAATCTGTCCGTTGAACTAGTATTCTGCCTTCCAATTATTCTTCCCAAAATGAATCACCTCACGTTTATCTGCATTGAACTCCTATTGCCACCTTTCACTACAATTCTGCAGTTTATCCAAGTATCCCTGCAACCTGTAACATTCTTCCACACTGTCCACCACTCCACCAACATTAGTATCATCTGCAAACTTAATAACCCATCCACTTATGCCTGCATCCAAGTCATTTATAAAAATGACAAACAGCAATGGTCCCAAAACAGATTCTTGTGGCACACCACTAGTAACTGGACTCCAGGCTGAATATTTTCCAGATATAGGTTTGTTCACTGAGCTGGAACGTTTATTTTCAGGCATTTCGTCACCATACTAGTTAACATCTTCAGTGAGCCTCCGGATGAAGCACTGGTTGTGTAGCCCGCTTTCTATTTATATGTTTGGGTTTCCTTGGGTTGGTGGTGTCTTAGGGTTCTTAGCAGAAGCAGTAATGCAGAGACTCAAACAAACAGCTCTGCCAACCATCTAACCTAAACTTTGGGTCCACTATGAGGATGACACCTTTGTCATCACTAAACGAAACAAATTGGAGGAAATCTTCAAGATCATCAATAATACCCTTACTGGCAAAAACTTCACTAAGAAGGAGGAAAACAACAACAACTGCCATTCCTAGATGTCACAGTAGAGCAACCAGCCAAAGGGGAACTTCAAGCCAGCTTCTACAGGAAAACAACACATATGGACCAAATATTGAACTATGGAAGTAATTATCCCAACATCCACAAATGAAGCTGCATTAGAACATTAGTTCAATGGGCCATTACACACTGCAGCACAGAGGAACTGCAAAGAGCAGAGGAAAATCACCTATACAGTGTATTCAAAAAGGGCGGGTACTCAATGAACACAGTCCGCCAATTTCTCAGCAACAAACCCAAACAAGCAGACAAAACACTTCCAGAAATCTTAGCCACTATCTCTGAAATCAAAGACATCTCAGAAATGACTACCAGACTACTCAGACCCCTTGGCAGCATGGTAGCCCACAAACGCACCAACACATTAAAACAGCAGATAATGAACTTGAAAGACCCTATACAGACAACAAGCAAAACTAATGTCATTTACAAAACACGTTACAAGAACTGTAACAAACACTACATTGGACAAACAGTCGGAAAACTAGCCACCAGGATAAAAGAACATCAACTAGCCACAAAAAGACATGACCCACTCTCACTAGTATCCTTACATATGGATGAGGAAGGATGCCACTTCCTCAAGTGGGACAACACATCCATCCTAGGACAAGTCAAACAGAGAAACACACGAGAATTCCTAGAAGCATGGCATTCCAACAGGAATTATATCAACAAAAACATTGACTTGGATCCCATTTACCATCCCCTGAGAAAAAGAACAGGAAATTACATCTGCATAGGAAATGATGTGCCTCAGGAAATGACATCACAGACCCAAGGAAACCCAAACACATAAATAGAAAGCGGGCTACACCACCAATGCTTCATCCGGAGGCTCACTGAAGATGCTACCTAGTATGGTGACAAAACATCTGAAAACAAACCTTCCAGCTCAGTGAGCAAACCTACATCCAGAACCTCAACATGAGCTACAAATCTCAAAACTCGCTGAATATTTTCCATCAACCATCACTTGTTGCCTTTTTATAGAAACCCAGTTTCTAATCCAAACTGCTAAATCACCTTCAATCCTATGCCTCTGCAGTTTCTCCAAAAGCCTATGTGTAAATTCTCCAATGTGGAAACTTATCAAAGGCTTTACTGAAGTCCATGTACACCACATCAATTGCCCTACATCCACATGCTTAGCCACCTTTTCAAAAAACTCAATGAGGTTTATGAGACACAACCTGCCCTTGACAAATCCCCGTTGATTATTTCCAATCAAATTGTTGCTTGCTAGATGATTATATATCCTATCTCTTATAATCCTTTCCAAAACTTTTTCTACAACAGACATAAGGCTCACTTGTTTATAATTACCATGGTCATCCCTACTACCCTTCCTGAACATGGGCACAACATTTGTAATCCTCCGTCCTCTGGTACTAAACCTGTAGACAACTATGACTCCAAGATCAAGGCCAAAGGCTCAGCCATCTTCTCCCTTGCTTCCCAGAGAATTCTCAGAAAAATCCCATCCAGCCCAGGAGACTTATCTACTTTCACACCTTCTAGAATTGATAGCACCTCCTCCTTACTAACCTCACTCCTTTCAGGTATAATAGCCCATATCTCAGTCTTCTCCTCAACAACATTCTCCTTTTCCTGAGTGAAAACAGATGAGAAATATTCATTTAGCACTTCTCTGATCTCCACAGGGTGCACATACAACTTCCCACTTGTGTCTTTGACAGGCCCTATTCCTACTCTAGCATTCCTTTTATTCCTCACATATCGAAAATATGCTTTCGGATGTTTCTTTATTCTAGCTGCTAAAGACTGCTCATGTCTCCTCCTTGCTGTTCTTAACACTCTCTTTTAAATCCTTCCTAGCTACTCTGTAGCTCTCCATCACCTCATCTGAACCATCTCGTCTCAATGTTACATAAGGGTGTCTCTTCAGCTTAACAAGAGATACGATTTCTTTGGTAAACCATGGTTCCCTTACCTTATCACTTCCGCCCTGCCTGACAGGGAAATATCTGTCAAAGACACGCAATATCTGTTCCTTAAAACAGCTCCATATTTCGATTGTCCCCATCCACTACATTTTGCTGCCCCATTCTATACCTCCTAAGTCTTGCCTAATCATATTATAATTGCCCTTCCCGCATCTATAAGTCTTGCCCTGTGGCATGTATCTATCCCTTTCCATCGCTAAACTAAATGTAACTTAATAATGGTCACACTCTCCAAAGTGCTCACTTGTCACTAAATCAAACATCTGGCCTGATGAAGTACCAGATCCAGTGTGGCCTGCCCTCTTGTGTGCCCTTCAATATACTGTGTCAGGAAACCCTCCTGCGCACATTGGATAAACATTGATCTATCTGACAGACTAGAGTTATAGCATTTACAGTCAATGTTGGGGAAATTAACGTTTCCCATAATGACCACCCTGTTCCTTTCATTCTTGCCCAGAATCAATTTGCCAATCCTCTCCTCCAAATCTCTGAAAATTTGTAGAGGTCTATTAAAGGGTTTGGGTGAGTTACTCTTCGGAGGGTCAGTGTGGACCTGTTGGGCTAAAGGGCCTGTAGGGAATCCACACTGTCGGGAATCTAATCTAATCTAACCTAAAAAACTCCCAGCAGTGTGACGTCTCCTCTCCTGTTTCTAACCTCAGCCCATTCCACCTCAGTAGACGAGACTCCTCAAAAGTTCTTTCAGCCACCGTTATACTGTCCTTGTCTAACAAGGCATCACCTCCCCCTCTTTTACCACCTTCCCTGATCTTAATGAAAGATCTAAACCCTGGAACCTGCAACATCCTTTCCTGCCCTTATTCTATTCATGTCTCAGAAATGGCCTCAACATTGAAGTCCCAGGTACCTATCCATTCTGCAAGCTCACCTTCCTTATTCTGGATACTCCTGGCATTGAAGTAGACACACTTCAAACCAGCTTGCTGTCTGCCAGCACACTCCTGTGACTGTGAAATCCTGTCCATGTCCTCCCTACTTTCATCCTCCTGTGTGCTGGAACAACAAAACAGTTCTCACCCTCTTGCTGATCTGGTGGTGGTGGTGGGGGAAGAGGAGGTGGTGAGGTGGTCCTTAATCCCAGGGAAGATCTGGCAGTTGTCATTTATGTGCCTAAAAGGCACTTAGTATGATGGGCTTTTCACCACAGATTTCCTGCTTGTCTTTCCAGCCAATAATAAGACCCCATTGCATGAAATATATTCCTCCTTAACAGTTTATGCATTTTACAAGATTAAGGCTACCATCTGTATTCTGTGAAAATGTGGAATTTTTGCCTTAAGATTCATTCTTTATAGATACAGTTACATTACCATTTCTGTGCTGTGCTTAAGGGCTTTTTGGTGCATAGAAATACGAAATGAATGTATAATTCAAGAGATTCTAAAACATAATAAAGGTGTAAGTTGATCCCTGGGGATGATCAGGAAAAAGTGAGGTTAGCGTAATTCAATAGACATATTAATAGCTTTATCATCCACAGATCTGAATATTTCATGTTTAAGGAAATAAACTATTGAAATAATCAGATTTTGAGTAAAACATAACTGATGACAGCAACTAATGGTTGAGATATTGGCATCTTTAAATCTACTTGTGTCATCTATAAACTATCAGTTCACAGAACCACAAAGTTGTTACATTGTGCAAGAAAGCCATTTGGACTATCATCTCTGCACTAGCTCTCCAAATGTGTATCATGACTTTGTTCCACTCTCCTGTCCCTACTTCCTGAAGAAGGGCTTATGCCCGAAACGTCGATTCTCCTGTTCCCTGGATGCTGCCTGACCTGCTGCGCTTTTCCAGCAACACATTTCCAGCTCCTGTCTCTACTTGTCAATCCTTCACATTATTTCTATTTAAATCACCATCTAATGCCCTCCTGAATGCCTTGTTTGAACTTACCTCCACCACAATTCAGACAGTGCATTTCAGATCCACTCAACTTGTGTGAAAATGATTTTACTTGCATTGCATATACTTCTTTTGAAAATCACCTTAAATATGTGCTGTCTCATTCCTGATTTTTTTACAAGAAAAATCAGTTTCGTCCTATCTATTCTGTACCAACCTTGCATGATTTTGTAAACTTCAATCAAATCTCCTCTTTGCCTTCACCTTTCCAAGGAAAACAGTTCCCAAATTCTCCAATCTTTTCTTATGTCTAAAGTTTCTCATCGCTACAATCATTCTTGTAAACATTTTTCTGCATTCTCTCAATTTATTTTACATCGTACCTAACATGTGCTGCCCAGAGCTGCACAAAATATTCCAGCTGATGTCTAACTAGTATCTGAAATAGGTTTCTGCTCTTGTACTTAATGTTCCTATTTATAAAGTCTAAAATATTGCATATTTTAATAACTGCACTCTCCACTTGTCATTCCATCCTTAATGGTCTATATACATATTTATCCAGATCTCTCTACATCTGCATACCTTTTAGAGCATTACTCTTGGACTTATATCATCTCTCCATATTTCTCCTTCCAAAATATATCACCACACACATCCCAGGAGTTTACTTCATCAGTTACCTATCCACCCAATCTACCAATATTTCAATATCCATTTAAAGTTCTGCATTGTCCGTCTCATAGTTTACATTGTTTCCAAATTTTCTAACTCAGAAATTGTCACCTGTTCTTCAAGATCAAAATTAGAAAAAACAAGGCTCCCAATACTAGATGGAGAAAGTGAGGACTGCAGATGCTGGAGATCAGAGCTGAAAATGTGTTGCTGGAAAAGCGCAGCAGGTCAGGCAGCATCTAAGGAACAGGAGAATCTACGTTTCGGGCATAAGCCCTTCTTCAGGAATGAGGAAAGTGTGTCCAGCAGGCTAAAATAAAAGGTCCACACCCCCCACCAACCCAACCTCCACTCCCAGCACCTTCCCCTGCAACCGCAAGAAATGCAAAACTTGCGCCCACACCTCCCCCCTTACTTCCCTCCAAGGCCCCAAGGGACACTTCCATATCCGCCACAAATTCACCTGCACCTCCACACACATCATCAATTGCATCAGCTGCACCCGATGTTGTCTCCTCTATATTGGGGAGACAGGCCGCCTACTTGCGGAACGTTTCAGAGAACACCTCTGGGACACCCGGACCAACCAACTCAACCACCCCGTAGCCCAACACTTTAACTCCCCCTCCCACTCCACCAAGGACATGCAGGTCCTTGGACTCCTCCATCGCCAGACCATGGCAACACGACGGTTGGAGGAAGAGCGCCTCATCTTCTGCCTGGGAACCCTCCAACCACAAGGGATGAACTCAGATTTCTCCAGTTTCCTCATTTCCCCTCCCCCCACCTTGTCTCAGTCAAATCCCTCAAACTCAGCACCGCCTTCCTAAATTGCAATCTTCTTCCTGACCTCTCCACCCCCACCCCACTCCGGCCTATCACCCTCACCTTGACCTCCCTCCACCTATCGCAATTCCAATGCCCCTCCCCCAAGTCCCTTCTCCCTACCTTTTATCTTAGCCTGCTGGACACACTTTCCTCATTCCTGAAGAAGGGCTTATACCCGAAACGTCGATTCTCCTGTTCCTTGGATGCTGCCTGACCTGCTGCGCTTTTCCAGCAACACATTTTCAGCTCCCAATACTAGATGCTGGGGAACTCCACTACAACCTTCTTCAAACCTGAGAGTATACATTAAAAACTACTCTCTGCTTCCCATTACTCAACCGATTTTGTTACTTCTGTCCTTTTAGTCCATGAGCCTCAACATTTCCCATAAATTTGTTGTATTGAAACCATTTAGAAGTCCATGCACACCACAGAACATCATCACCCTCATCAAACCTCTCTGTAACCACTTCAAAAAGCTCCTGCAATTAAACTGACTTTCTGCTAAGGAATCTCTCTGCTGACTACCCCTAATTAGCCCACATTTGTTCATATGACAATTAATTTTATTCTGAATTATTATTTCTACAAGTTGCCCACTAATAAGATTAAACCGACTGATGTTTGGTTGCTGGGCTTATCCTAATAACTTTTGTTTGAACAAGAATATAATTATTGCAATTTGGCACCACCCAGGCTCCGGGCAAGACTGAAAGATAATGGCTATGCCTCTGAAATTTCCACTTTCACATTGTTCAATATCCTTGAACAGTGTGACCACTTCTTTGAACATGCTATCTATGTAAGTCTCAGTCTAGCTGATGCACTACAGTGACTTCACATGCCTCTGGAGTTGCAAACCCAGAGCTCTAGATTTTGCAAACCACTGCACTTCCTGCATGTGTTCCTGAAGTGCACACAATTCCCTACCTGCCACAGGATGGACATTCTGCATAGTTATACTGCCATGTCATGGCTATTTTTGTCCCAACTTTAACTGGAGATTAGATATTAAGAAGCTTACATTTCCTCAGTGATGTCCCTCATGGATTTGTTTTTAAAAATTCAGACCTTTTTAACTCATGGTTTCCTGGAGGCTGACAAAGGTACAGAAAAGGAATAGAGAAAAACACCTCCCTCATTGAATTTTTTCACCAAACCCACAGTGATTTTACTCTGTCTCACTGCACTCTGTGCGCTGCACCAAACTTGTATTATTTATATTACTGACCTTCTGGTGGGTCGACTATCTGGGATTTCCTGATCCAGTTCAAGGCAGTTCCTCCAGCTCTCTATTTCTTCTTCTACCAAAATACTCTTGTGATTAAGCTGCTTGAGAATTTAGGGTCTTCGTATCGAGAAAAGAAAACAAAGCTTGTACTAACCAGGAATGTTTATTTATTATTCCACAATTCCCACTTGTAATCAATCAACAAATCTGAATATATTCAAAATATCCAGATATTACATGCACTGTACTGCTGCACTGTGTTAGCTGCTTGGCAAAACAAGAGTACTTTGGAGCTGGGTGAAAACAGAGAGTTAGTGAAAAGGAGAGTCGGTGAAGCTAAAGGACTGAGTCTGGTACTCAGTCACGGTGCAGGCAGTTCGGGAAGTGACAGGCTCCCTATAGAAACAGCCAATTGTGATTCCTGCAGAGTATTTTTTTTACAGTTTGATAGCAAAATGTATCAGCTTAAATAAAGGTAGAGACTTTTGATTATAATAGATGTTTTAGAAATGAAGGAAGATCTCTAGCTTAATTAAATTCTCTTAAAGAGAATAACCAGCTTAATCTCGAGACAAGTCATGACAGGAGACCTCAGCCCTGTGATGTACTCCTCTCATGCAATGATGGAAGTGAGAGATGCTTCCAATGTCCCTGATGGCTATGTGTGCATGAAATGTGTCCAGCTGCAGCTACTGGCTAACAGCTTTTCAGAGCTGTGGGTGGACTCACTGTGGATCATCCACAATGCTAAGAATATCATAGATAGCAAATTTAGCGAGATATTCAGATTAGATTCTCTACAATGTGGAAACAGGCCCTTCAGCCCAACAAGCCCACACCGACGCTCCGAAGAGTAACCCACCCAGAACCATTCTCCATATTTACCCTTGACTAATGCACCTAACACAATGCGCAATTTAGAATGGCCAATTCACTTGGATTGTGGGAGGAAATCGGAACACCCGAGGAAACCCACGCAGACACGGGGAGAATGTGTAAACTTCACACAAACCGTTGCCCGAGGTAGGAGTTGAACCGGGGTCCCTGACTCTGTGAGGCAGCAGTGCTAACCACCGAGCCACTGTGTTGCCATTGGTTACACAGGTAGAAAGGGAATGGCTGACCATCGGACAAAGTAAAAGGCTCAGGAAGGAAGTGCAGGAGCACTCTGTGGTCATTCTCCTCTCAAACAGATATATCATCTTGGATACTGTTGAGGGGTTAATTCTCAGGGAAAGGGAGCATCAAGCAAGTTCATGGGTGGCTCTGCTGCACAGAGGGAGAGGAAAAAGAGTGGCAGGGCTACATTAATAGAGGATTCAATAGCAAGGGGTACAGATAGTTGCTTTTGTGGACACAGACATGAATCCAGAATGGTACATTGTCTCCCTGGTGCCAGGGTCAGGGATGTCACAAAGCGGTGGCAGGACATTCTGGAGCAGGATGATAAACAGCCAGTGGTTGTAGTAGACATAGGTACCAATGACAGAGGTTAGCAAAGCAACAAAGACATGAATGATGAATATGTGAAGTTACAAGATAAATTAAAATGCAGGACCTCAACAACAAGACCAAGAATAAGAGGATAGATTAGATGAATATGAAGCTGGAGAAATGGTGTTCCATGGAGGGGTTTAGATTCTTGAGGCATTGGGACCATTTCTGAGGAAGTTAGGACCTGTTCACGCTTGATGGGTTGCATCTGGACAGAGCTAGGACACATATCCTCACAGGGACTTTTGCTAGCTTCTTTGGTGAGGTTCTAAACTAGTATGGAAAGGACATGGGAACCAGAGTGCAGGTAAGGATGGGTCAGATTCACAATTTCCGCAATTTCCCCCCCAACGTGGTCGACGATGCCCTCCACCGCATCTCTTCCACTTCCCGCTCCTCCTCCCTTGAGCCCCGCCCCTCCAACCGCCACCAGGACAGAACCCCACTGGTCCTCACCTACCACCCCACCAATCTCCATGTTCAGCGCATCATCCGCCGTCATTTCCGCCACCTCCAAACGGACCCCACCACCAAGGATATATTTCCCTCCCCTCCCCTATCAGCATTCCGTAAAGACCACTCCCTCCGTGATTCCCTCATCAGGTCCACACCCCCCATCAACCCAACCTCCACTCCCGGCACCTTCCCCTGCAACCGCAGGAGGTGCAAGACTTGCGCCCACACCTCCCCCCTCACCTCCCTCCAAGGCCCCAAAGGAAACTTCCATATCCACCACAGATTCACCTGCACCTCCACACACATCATCTATTGCATCCTCTGCACCCGATGTGGCCTCCTCTATATTGGGGAGACAGGCCGGCTACTTGCGGAGCGTTTCAGAGAACACCTCTGGGACACCCGGACCAACCAACCCAACCACCCTGTGGCTCAACATTTCAATTCCCCCTCCCACTCCACCAAGGATATGCAGGTCTTTGGACTCCTCCATCGCCAGACCACAACAAAACCACGGTTGGAGGAAGAGCGCCTCATCTTCCGCCTAGGAACCCTCCAACCACAAGGGATGAACTCGGATTTCACCAGTTTCCTCATTTCCCCTCCCCCCACCTTGTCTCAGTCTAATCCATCGAATTCAGCACCGCCTTCCTAACCTGCAATCTTCTTCCCGACCTCTCCACCCCCACCCCAGTCTGACCTATCACCCTCACCTTGACCTCTTTCCACCTATCACATTTCCGACGCCCCTCCCCCAAGTCCCTCCTCCCTACCTTTTATCTTAGCCTGCTGGACAAACTTTCCTCATTCCTGAAGAAGGGCTTATGCCCGAAACGTCGATTCTCCTGTTCCCTGGATGCTGCCTGACCTGCTGCGCTTTTCCAGCAACACATTTTCAGCTCAGATTCAGATCTGACTAGTTAGTGATGTAGTCAGTGATTTGGAAAGACAAAAGAAATGAGGATTGAAAATAATCCAACAAATTGACAGAGTTGAATTGATTATACTTAAATGCAAGGAGTATTACAAACAGGACAGACAAACTGAGGGCTATAATGCAAATCTGGTTAAAAGAGGGACAAAATTGGCAACTCAATGTCCTTGGATGTAGAGTTTTCAGACATGATAGAGTCAGTGACAAAAAAGAAGAGGGGTTAGTAGTATTTGTCAAAAAATCAATAACAGCTGCGAGAAGGGATGATGTACTAAATGGGTTAACACATGAGGCTTTATAGGTTGAGTTTAGGAATAAAAAAGGGGCAGTCACACTACAGACCACCAAATAGTGAAGGGAGATAAAAGAACACATATATAGATAAATATGTGCCAGTAGGAGCAAGAGGGCAATAATATTAGGAGACTTTAACTATTCCAAAATGAACTGTATTTTAAACAGTATAAGGGGCATTGAGGGTGAAAAATTCATGTGTTGTGTCCAGGAATTTTAAAAAAACGATATGTGACAAGCCCAGCAATAGGAGACACGATTTCGGATTTAATTATGGAAAATGAAGATGGACAAGTGGGTGAAATGACAGTGAGCAACCACACCATGGATAGTGACCACAGTTCAGTCAGAGTTGGCATTATTATGGAAAAGGACAGGGATAAATCAGGAGTAAAAGTTTTAAACTGAGGGGATTTTACAAAACTGAGGAGTGACTTGGCTGTGGTAGTTTGGACAGGTCTGCTAAAGGATAAATCAGTGGTAAACCAATGGGAGGCACTAAAACATGAGGGCCTTAGGACACAAAAGCAGATATGCATCTCCAATAATAAGAGTGGTACTGCTGAATCTAGACTCCCATGGTTGTCTAGAAAAATACAGGGGAAGATTTAACTGAAAAAGAAAGCTAAAGATAGTCACAAAAAACTTAACACTTCAAACCTCTGAGAGGAGTATAGAAAGTACAAAAAAAAAGGAAATCAAAGAGAGGAAATGAAAGAGAGAGAACAAAAATATTACCGAGCAAGATAAAGGAAAACACAAAATTGTTATAACAGTATATAAGAGTAAAAGCACAGTTAAGGAAAAAGTGGGATCTATCAGAGTTGAACAAGGGAACTTGTGTGAAGATGCAGAGGACATGGGAAGAATTTTAAATGAATTTCTTTGTCTCCATATTCACAAAAGAAAGGATGATGTGGTTGTAGTAATCCAAGAGAAACAATGTGAATTATTGGATGAAAAATTCGTAATGAGAGGAAATGTTAGAAGAGTTTGAATCCTCAAAAGTGATAGTTTGACAGGGCCAGCTGAATTGTTCCCTATGACATTGGAGGTGGTCAGATACTCTGAGAGTTATTTTCTAATCTTCACTAAATGCAGGTGAGGTACTGGAGGCCTGTTGTTTAAAAAGGATACAAAGGAAATGCCTAATAATTATAGGCCAGTTAGTCTAACTCCAGTGGTGGGAAAATTGTTAGAATCAATTCTGAGAGATCAGATAAATAGTCACTCAGAAAGGCATGGGCTAATCAGGAATAGTCAGCATAGCTTTGTTACGGGAAGGCCATTCCTTAAAAATTTGATTGAATACTTTGAGGAAAGGTGATGATGCTGTCACTTTAAAAAGGTTATTTTGTCCTTGGTTTTTCTGTAGATAGGTCATAAAGGCAGAGGTCTCGAAGAGTCTAGTTTAACAATGGAAAGGGAGTGGCCAGTTCAGGTGTTTTCTAGTTTGTTTTTAGTTGTAGCAGTCACAAGATTTTGGATTCCAGAAGAATAGCAAACTTCAATAAAGAATTCCTCTGACTTTCTCTAAAATTTTTCTCTGGATGTTATTTCCTCCAGCCTGAAAGAACTTGTGTTTCAATTTACATTTTTGCCAAAGGAGTGTGTTTATGGGATGTTACTGTATTGGAACAATTACTTAGCAATAGTTACTGGATCGGGTCCGTTAAGTTTTCTAATTGTTAAGTTAACCTAAGTTCTGCTTTCTTTTGTTTGTGTTTCAACTGTAGTGTTTAAATAAAGTCTGTTTTGTTTAAAGCTGAGTGGTTTGACCAGTTGCATCACACTTGGGTATCTCACTTCACATCTGCCTTTAAAATAAGAAAAAAATAGAGTGTACGCTTCCTTCTTAAAATATTCTGACGGGGTCTGGTCTGGTCCATGACAGAAGTGACAAGAGAGATTCAGTGAGGGTTATGCAGTGAAGGTTGTCTGCATGGATTTTAGTAAAGCATTTGTCAAGGTCCCACAGACCAGACTTGTTAAAAAGATAAAAAGATAAAGATATCATGGGATACAGAGCAATGTGTTGGATTGTTTTTGAAGTTCCAAGTGGTGTTCTGAAGAGTTTGAAACTCCTACTGTTTATTTTCTAAATTAATGATGGACTTGAGTGTAGTTGGGGGTGGGGGTGGGGCGCATCATTGGAAAATTTGCAGATGACACAAAATTGGTCATATAATTGATAGCTTTAGCTCCAAAATGAAATAAATGGGTGGGTAGAGTAGGCAGGAAAGTGGCAGATGGAGTTCAATTCTGCCAAGTATGAGGCACACAAAATTGGGAATGTACTGAGAGGGGTAGATGAAGTGAGAGATCTTGGCATGCAAGTGCATAAGATTCTAAAGGTAGCAGTACAGGTTGATAAACTTGTAAAGAAGGCATGGTATGCTTTTTCTGATGGCAGAGGTATATAATACAACAGCAGGGAGATAATAATGAAACTTCACAATACACTAGTGAGGCCACAACTAGAATATTGTGCACAGTTCTGGTTACCACATTATAGGAAGGAAGTAATTGCTCTGGAGAGAATGCAGCACAGATTTACTAAAATATTGCCAGAGCTGGAGAATTGTAGGTATGAGGAGAGATTGGAGAGGTTAGAATTATAGAATCCCTACAGTGCAGACAGAAGCCATTCACTCCATTGAGTGTACATCAACCTTCTAAAAACTATCCCACCCCGACCCACCCTAACCCCGCATCTACCCAGCCTGTATATTCCTGGACAACTATGGAGTAATTTACCATGGCCAATCTACCATCCTTTACATCTTTGGTCAGTGGGCATTTTAGTAGGAACAGAGAAGGCTGAGGGGACAACATGACTGAGGAATACAACATTGTGAAGGATAGAGATAGAGTAAACAGGAGGAACCTGTTTCCCTTGGCAGAGTGTTCAAAAACCAGGTATCATAAATTTAAGATAATTGTCAGAAGGATTAGAAGGGATGTGAAGAAGAACATTTTTTATACAAAGAGTGATGAGTGAAAGGAATTTACTGCCTGAGTTGCTGTGGATGCAGAGACCCTTTTCACAAAGTACCTGGATCAGCACTTTAGGTGATGTGAGCTGTAGAGCTATAGGCTGTGTGCAGGAAGATTGGATTAGAAAGGGCACCTGGGTAAATTTGGGTCGGCATGGACAAGGTGGACCAAATGGTCTCCTTCTGTATTATATTGTTTCTATTATTTCTGATATTGGTTGGCTAACTTTAAATTGCTAATGTTACCCTGCCCAATTAATCATAGACATACTGTCATGAAAGGTGTTCACTTTATATGTATATCTTAGTCAACATTTATATTAGAGTTTGGGCTTTGAAATAGTGACATATGAGTTTTGGTCTTTGTGTATGAGGGAATTTAATTATTAAACTTGTCACTATTTCTAGAATCTTTTTATTTAACGAATATGTATGAGGGAGCTCCCAGAGTGCTAATGGGCATTTAGTTATATTGAGAGATTTCATGAGCAGGACGATTAAACATTGAGGTGCATTATTTTGTTTTCTGTTTCAAAGGATCATGATTTTTCCTTTATATAATGGAAAATTCTGTATCTTGGGAATCTTTTGTTTTTTTAATTCACAGATGTCTTGGTGAAAGTTAGTTTGTGTAGCCATCTTTCTTCAAGGAAAAAAAAATTGTTTTAAAACTGTTTGAAGTCAGTTTATTAAAGTGAAAGGCCCTTAGTTTGAAATGTCAAGACCAGAGCTGTTTGGCTAGAACCTGGAAAGAATTATTTAAAGTTGGGAAAGTCTGTGATAAGTTACATGACTACTCTTAAAGGATGTTATCAGACTCTTAAGACAGGAAAATGAGAAAACAGTTGAGATAAACCTATGAATGTGACAGAGAAGTAAAATCTCTCTTGCCTTTGAGTATTGTAAAATGATGGTGTTGGGATAGACGAAATTGTATTTTTACTGTGTGCCAACATCTTTCAAATTGTGTTATATGCAAATAATTTGGTTTGTTCTATTTTTATTTCTTTTGTTTAATAAACTTGTATTTTACTATCAAAACATGATCTGCAACATTGCATGCTTGTATTTCAGCCAACGTTGTTAAATTTAAAAAGTGCTATATAGTATTCAGCCAGATTTCAAGCTGGGATCTGATTTGTCCAGGAATAACATCAACTGGGATCATCATAATACTGTGTTTGGTTTATACCTAAACTGTTGTAATCGTCTGTCCTCCAGTTGCTTAAACCATAGCAACTGAGGTGTATTAAAAATTGTTAAAATGTGAATCAACATGTTTTGAGAGTGGTTTCAAACCACATGGAAAAATGAGTTTGGTAAACTTGACAGATACTCCATATTCTAGTTTCTTTTACCTTTTTACTTCTAGATAGTTGCTCCACAGAATGTATTTGCTGTTTGGTACACCTACTGGATATCTGGATGAGTCTCATTCTGAAGAATAAATGCATCAACAAACAAGAAAAAGGCATAAACACAATAGCATTTGGACAAATATTCAGTGTTGTCATTATAGCCCAACTCCATGTCAGCTTTACACCTCATGAAGTATCACTACAACAAGTATGAAGTAAAATTGATGATGTTTTCTTGCAGTCCAGTGGACCACCAAAGACCATTTCAAAATTCAATTTTTAAAAACTTGATGATGGTGCAGAACCAAATGTACCTAAATTTGAGAATTTAGCTGACATTTAAATACTAGTGAGTGAATTTGTTCATTGTGTGTTATTAACATAACTAGAATCTGCAAGCACTGCTTCACTGTTCACAGATGTTGGTTTCAAATGGTGTACCTGCAGTAGAACAATGCCCCTAGAGTGTTAAACATTTCTTTCTGTTCCAGATAATTATAGTGAAACCTTTTATGGTTCATCATATTGCTCAAAAATTAAATTCATGCATAGTTTAACATACTGTAATTGCTCAGGTATAATTAGCAAGAGAATATGTTTTCATATATGTAATCTGTGAATTTACAAGGTTCAGTGAATGCATTGACTACACTTAAAATAAGTGCTCACTGAATGGTTAGGAAATAAAAACATTCACAGACTTCACTTGATAATTCTTTAGGTTAGCTCAACTTAACTATGATAATTCAGGCTTATAAAGTTCAAAGTAAGAAAAACATGCCATAATTGCACTTTTACTTAATTTGATTGCTCAATAATGTTCCCTCTAACTTTACTTCAAGAACCAAAATGTATTATCACGGCAATTTATTTGACTGCACCTTACATTTCCTTGTGCGAACTAATTATGAAACATGTATGCTGCTCTCAATAAAATCTGTTTGCAATTTTCTAAAATTATGCTGTAATTTGCAAGTATTTCATGGCCCATTAATATCAAGTAATATTTTTTTGGCAAAGTTAGGTATTGTTCGCATCTAATTTACAAACCATTATTTTTTCTGGATAATTACATTTTAACTCTACATATCTCATCACATGGGTTAGAAGGGCCAAGGAGCATTAGATATTGTTTGTGACATTTATGATCTTTGACCACCTCATTTTGTTTCTCCATTATTGAAGTTCTAAGTAAAATGGGAAACCATGGTAATATTATTTATCACACACTGTGGTCCCCTACATTTTTTCAAGTATGAATATCAGCATAGATACAAGACCCAGTAGTATACGGGACATTTTAAAAGCTCCATGAAAAATTCAACAGTGTGCAGTCATAATTTGTAAAATTATGTAGATCAGGAAGGTTTTGGAAGTGATTTTACTCCATGATCCCACTTGAAATTGGACCTGATGATAACAGTCATGAGGCAATAAGTTTTAACTTTCTCTTGTCTTTCTGACCAGGATCTCTCTCCCATAATCCTGAATAGGAACACACATACTCTCTTCTTCCCCACCTGTCATATACAGGAGGGCCCAACTCTTCATTCATGTCACCGCTACTTCTTAGAGCCATGAGGAAGATGGCAATGGACCCCGAATAACTGCTTTAAGTGACCACTATGTTCGAAAACAGTTTTCTTTTTAGTGTGAAAAGGGTTAGCTAATTGTTCACAGCCTTGGTCTCCAGTAAGATCTCCTGAAAGTCTTATTTTCCTTGGGCACACTTCGCTCTTTAGCGGCCCTTATTGGATGTTCCAATTACTGTAGTCAATACTGTTCCTTACATTTTCACTGACTGTGAGGCTGTTATACATACTCAACTAATCCCAGCCAGGAAAATAGGTCAGGACTCGGGAAGATATCAATGGCTAGGTGAATTTCCTGTATTGCCAGAACTCTGTGGAAAATAATACATGACTTTGCCCAAGAGATATATGAAAGAATTTCATTCAGACATGATTTAACCATTCCCAACATTCCAAGAAAGAATTCAATACATTTTTATTATAAATTCATGATTTTGTGTTATATTTCATTTACTTTTTCTCTCATATTTTCTTAGTTTCATGTACGTTACATTGTGAGGCATTACACATTGTTACTTGGGAAGGCAAAATGACAGGGAACATGCAGAGCTTGTGACAATACAGAGGTTTCAGGAAAAAGTCAAAAAGTTGACAGTGTGACAGGCAACAATAGAGAAAAGGCAGATGAAGAGGTGAGAACAAGAAGGCAAACATTTGATAGAACAACAGAAAAGTTATTACTGCAAGCACCAAAAAAAACCCCAAAACCTTTTAAGACAGCTTTAATCTGTAATCTTCATGACAACTATGAGTCAGTTCCAGAATGTGACAGGCAGTAGATCAGAGACATTTGAAAATCTTGGTGCAAAAAGAACTTAAAATGCTTACCTTCAAAGAAGTGTTCAAATATTAAGTATGATTACCACCATTAAGTTAGCCACCTGACCCATTCTTGAATGGAGTGCTTGCAGTTGTGCTGTAAGAAAGTCTTTTTGTTTATTTTTACAATTATTTCCAAACCTAATTTAATTTGGAGTTCGTAGTTGGCATGAAGCTGAAATTTACAGTTCGAATTCCACTGGAGCCAGCTTTAACCATGTTAATTTTCAAAGGTCATATAAAAGTGCGACATAATTAACTAGCAGCTGAAACTGGATCTTCATTGAAAGTCATGCTTTTTACGTTAGAAGCACATAAAACTAGACAACTTTGAGCGACTTAGCACTCGAGTGTGACTTACAATAGAGAGCCAGTATTAAGCAATTAAGGGAGCTAAGCAAAGGAAGTGAAAGAGGTGTTCTATTGCTTTTGCATTTGTCTAAGCTTCTGAGCCTCCAGGAATTGATTCTGACTCTGCTACAAGAGGAAAAGCTTTGGTGAGTGTACTAGATGTAAGTGTTTATTCTATTTCTAAGGTTCAACATAGAATATATCGGGTAAGGTAACACCACCATAGTCCCAGAGGACCATAGGGTCACGTTCTCATTAGGAAGACAACTGATGGTTGTTTAATCTGAGGATCACCATGCTTTGTGTGATGTTACAAAGATGGGACCTTTGTGGTAACTTCAGCCAGTGTATGATTTTAACCCATTCTGATGACATCACTCTGCTTTGCAAATTAGCCATCCAGCCAACTGCCCACCACCCAAAATGAAGTGACCCATAACCTTGGCATTATGAGAACCAATAAAACATGTTTATCTACATTACTAAACAAACTGGCAGTGTATGGAGGAATTGAGTTCAGGTGGTTCCTAGGTTGAGTTCATGAGAATTTTCTATAGCAATGTGTGTCAAGTCCAACAAGGAAGGAGAGATTTTTAGGTCTGCTTCTAGGGAATGCGATAGCCAAGGGATCATGATAATTGTATCATTAGCCTTAATATGATGGTGAACAATGACAATGGTCAACCTGGAATAATTATACTCAACCTACAGAGAGCTGACCTCAACAAGGCAAGAAGGGAACAGGATTGGATGGACCAGAACCCAAAGATTGATGGAACAGACAATTGTTTAACAATTGGCTTCCTTCAAAGAGAAGATGATTTGGACACAGTTACTATATATTACCTCAAAACTGAAAGAAAGGATAAATAACTTCAGAGGTCCCTTGATGACAAATGAGATAGAAGTCAAGTTAAAGAAGATAAAATGTGCTAATGTCAGGTCGTTAACACAATTGCGAACCAAGCTGTATACAGGAGATTCAGAAGGGAGGTGTAAAAACAAATAAGAGATACAAAAAGGGATCATAAGAAAAGGGCAGGCAGCCTTTAATGTGTCCAACTAACATTTTGAAATATTTAGAAAAAATAAGAGAGAGTTGATTAGGGCAAGGCTGTTGATGTGCTGTATTTAGATTTTCAGAAAGTATTTGATACAATACCACACATGATAGACATGTGAGGTAAGTGAAAATTTTTTTGGAATAAAAGGGGCAGTAGGAACATGAACACAAAATTATCAGAGTGATAGGAAGTAGAAAACAATGGTTGAAAGCATCATTGAAAGCAAAATACTGTAGATGCTGGAAATCTGAAATAAACACAGAGAATTCTCAAGAAACTCAGTAGGTCTGACAGTGCTTGCAGAAAGAGAAACGGAGTTAACATTTTAAGTCCAGTATGACTCTTTAGCACTTTGGAAAGATATTGGAAATGGGATTTTTTTTAACAGAAGGGGAGACCCAGTGCAAAAGACAAGGGAGGTGTTAATGGTAGAGCAAGGGAAAAAAGAGATGTAAAAAGTGTGTAAATTAAGGTATGAAAGGGAGAGGGAGAGAGTTAGTCTTCTTTACTAAGTGTAAAGTAAACAATACGTGGACAAGATAAGGTATTAGAGGGGAGAGGGAAGAGAATGTAAAAAAAATCGAGAACTGATATAATGTGATTGTAGTGATGGCAACAAGGATAACCAAGTGGATATCATTGAATGTGAGTTCCCTGACTGTGACTGTTAGCGTGGTCCAATCAGAGCCCTGGCTGACAGATATAAACAGAGGTTCAGTTCACTCTGAGAGCTGTGTCTGAGGAAGTCAAACCAATGTCAAGAACTATGCACGTGTAAATAAAGTGTGACTTAGGGTCTCTGTGGAATTATTTCAGTGGCAATGAGGATGGGAAGGAGAACATTTTACTAGGTCTACCCCAAGTAGCCATTTGTCTGGATGATGTGCTTATAACAGGGAAGACCAATAAAGAACACTTAGAGAATTTGGACATAGTCTTTATGTATTTTTCCAAGGCAGGCATATGCTTTAAAAGGGAAAAAAATGTGTGTTCCAGGCAGCCTAAATGACCTACTTGGGCGACAGAGTTGACAAAACCAGGTACCCACATCTGTACTGGAGCTTAGGTCTTTTCTTGGATTGGTGAATTATCATGGAAAGTTCATACATCACCTGGTCTCCATCCTGGCACCCTTACATCTGCTATTGAAAAAGGGTCAACCTTGGAAATGGTTTTGTTGCCAAGACATAACCTTCAAAGGAAGTGAAAAAGCAGATATCATTCTCTAAGATGTTGTCACACAATGGTCCCAAGCAAGATCTGGTGCTGACAAGCGATTTCTCCCCAGGTGGTATCAGGGTAGTGTTGGCTCAGTGGGGGCCTAACAAAGAAGAATGCCTAATAGTGTGTGCCTCCTGGACTATGTCTCATACAAAGTGCAAATATGCCTAGATAGAGAAGGAAGGTTTAGTGGTCATCTTTGCTGTGAAAAAAGTTCCACCAATGCCTTTACAGATGTAAATTTGTAGTAATAACTGACCAAATACTCATGCTAGGGCAACTCAAAGAGCTCAACGCCATGCCACCCATAGCTTTAGGTTGAATTCAGTGTGGGTTCTCATCCTGAGTGCATACAATTGCAAGTTGGAACACTGTCCGGTCGGCCAAATCACAAAAGCAGATGCCTTGAGCAGATACACCACCAGTGGTGCTGCCAGTGAAACACTCCTGTACTGACCAGGTGGTGGGAGCACTCACAAACATTTTTAATCTCCCCTTACAACAGTGAGTTTCCCATCTTCTTCAAGAAGACCACTAAAATCCCATTGCCAAAGAAAAAAAAGCAACATGACTTAATGACTACCATCGGTGGCTCTGACATCCATCATTATGAAATGCTTCAAGACATCAACCCTAGCCTCCCAAATTGCCCTTGATCCACTACAATTTGCCCACTGTTATAATATGTCCACAGCAGACGCTATCTCTCTGGCCCTATACTCAAACCCAGACCACATGGATAAAAGTACACCTCCCTCAGATTCATATTTATTGACCTTAGCTCTGCCTTCAACACCATAATTCCAGCAAAACCCATCTCGGAACTGTGAGATCTAAGGTTTCTGCTCTCCCATCTGCAACTAGATCCTCAACTTCCTGACCTACACACCACAATCAGTAAGGATAGGTAACTACACCCTCTCCATGAAAATACTCAACACTGGTGCCCATCCCTTTACTATACTCCTTATACACTCACAGCTGTATAAGAAGCAAATTCTACTCTAACTCTGTTTACAAATATGCTGATGACACCACCACAGTAGGTCAGATGTCAAATAATAATACAACAGTGCACAGGAAGGAGCTAGACTGCTTAATGGCACAGTGTAAAGATAACAATCTCTCCCTCAATATTAGCAAAACAAAGGAGCTGATCATCGACTTCAGGAAGTAGAATGGACAACATGTTCCTGTCTGTATTAATGGTGCTGAGGTGGAGATGGTCGAGAGCGTCAAGTTCCGAGGATTAAATGTATCCTGATCCATCAATGTTGACACTATAGTCAAGAAAGCACACCAATGCCTCTACTTCATCAGAAGGCTAAGAAAATTCAGCATGTCCACAATGACTCCCACCAATTTTTATAGATATACCACAGAAAGCGTCCTATCCAGCTGCATCACAGCTTAGTATGGTAACTGCTCTCCCAAGACCACAAGAAATTACGGAGAGTTGTGAACACAGCAGAGTCTATCATGAAAACCAGCCGTTCTTCCATCGACTCCGTCTATACTTCCCACTGCTGGGAAATCAGCCAGCATCATTAAAGACCCCTCCCACCCCAGTTATACTCTCTTCCACCCTCCTTCATCAGGCAGAAGGTATAGAAGTTTGAAAACATGTACTAAGAGATTTGAGAACAATTTTTTCCTTGCTGTTATCAGACTTATGACTTATTAGACTTGATCTTTCTCTCACCTTCTCTGCAGCTATAACATTATATTCTGCATTCTGTTCTATTACCCCAATGTACTTATGCAAGGTATGATTTGTCTGGTTAGCATGCAAAATGATACTTTTCACTGTGTCTTGGTACATGTGACAATAATAAATCAAATCAAACCAAATTGGGAGCTTGGAGATGTAATATAAAGTAAAAGGTACTATTCTAAAGAATGTACAAGACTACTGAGACCCAGGTGTTCACGTACCTAAGTCTCCTTCACAATGCCTGACTGCAGTCCTGACTTCTGCAGCTGCAGCTGCATTGTTCTGTTCTTGGCCATGTATGTCTGGAAGACTTGAGCAGTGATCACTGAAGGCTCAAGCCTACTGTGAGTGTCCAGTCTAGGTGCAGGTTCACTCTCTCCTGCTTGCAATTCTGCCTTGGCATTGCTGGCAATGGAGTGGTGGAGAGGGCACCTCTGGAGTGTCTGAAGAAGTTTCTGGGGCTTCTGAATGTGGCTGCTTCTTTTGATGGGTACCTGCAGACATCAACCGGTCTCTCTGTGAGGAATGTATGCTTGAAGTGATATCGAGATTCCTTGTTACTGATGCTGAGCACTAATGGCTACAGATGACATTGGTGAAATCATCCATCCTTTGATCTGGTTCATTGATTCCCTCTGACAAACCTGCCTGCTGTTCCTATGCTGCCTGTGCATTTTAAGAAAATTTTTGATGGCCAATACCATTGGAGTGTTTTCTGCTGGGGCCTAAGCAGTGTCCAGCAGTCCTCAGTGCTAAATACCTGGGCATTTCTTCTTCAACCAGCTACAGAAGTGGGTCAGTGATCTGCTCACAAGATTGTGCTCTTGTCTAATCTAGATAGTGGTCAAACTGAGGTGAAAGTTTCTGAGCTAGTGGAGGGTGTCGGTGAAAACCTTGGCCCTGCATCCTCTAAGAGAATCAATGGGTTTGTCCTCAGAGTTAGAGATGGAACTGAGGGTCTCCACTGCTGGCTTCCTCTTTGTGGAAGCTTGCAGAGTATTGCTAATGCCTGCGTTCAACTGATTAATCTGGCAGCAAATACAGAAGATCTATAAAAGATCACAAGTGTGGTATCATGTTCAAATAAAGACTAAAATCAGTAAATTGTGAAATTAGTCTCTTTATTCAGCAACCGCAGGAGTACAAGGTCGAGGCAGTGATGGAATCTGGATATGCAGTTCTTATAGTAGCTTCTTTCCACATAGTTCTTACACATATTAAAATTCTATCACTGTGGTGTCCTATTGTTTCATCTATTGTACACAAGGGTTTGGGTAACTTCTGTCCTGGGGAAACAGGAGATGGTTTAAACATTTGTTAAATGGTGGCTGTTAATTCTGATGGGATTAGAATGTCTATCCAGTCTGAGTTTGCATAATTAAGAGATGTTAGTCCATTTGTCTTTTAAATCAATACATGTCAGTAAAAATAATAAGCCTGTATACTTGAAATAAGTTAGAAATTATGCATGTACTTAATAAAAGAATAAAGGATGTTAAACTGATCATGGCAGTTGGGTCATAAGATTTGTTTACTATTTGCTGGTGTGAGTTTCGCTCATTCATGCAATTTCACGGAGGCGCTGCTTTGATAGCAAGTTTAGCAGTCCCATTAATATGTACTCAACAAGTACATAGTAAACTGTTTGATGTTCTGCAATCTGTTCATGTCCTGAGAGACAAATAGCAAGGGCTGATCAATATTATAATGTTTCCAAAGTTTCGGTTAGATCGTGGAGACATGGTGGTGGAGGGTATTGTTTCTGAATAAGTTTGTAGTCTGTGATATTTATTCAGAGGTAGTTTTTGATATAAATAGGTCTGATAAAGTTGAAGGTGTGAGGTAACAGTAATGGATTTGGAATAAATGTTTTAATTTAGCAATAGTGAAATGTACCACAGAACTGCGATTTTATGAATTAATGAACGAAAATGCATTACAGTAAAGAGTTATGAATGATTGAAATGGGAACATGATATTATTAAATATAGGACATTTGTGAGTGGGTTAATAAAGAGTTAGGAGTGAATGAGAGAGCAATATTAGTAAATATAAAGTGCTTATGAGTGGGTTAGTAAAAAGACCTATAATACAATAACTCAGCCCCCCCTTTGGATTCAACTGACACCCTTCGAAGAGAATCACTCAATTCTTTTCCTAGCTCAAATATACCACTTTTAGATGCTGGAGGGGCTTGTGGAGACATGGTTTGCAGTTGGAGATAGTACATATTTTTAACAATTTGCTGGCAACCACACCTTACAAAAAACAAAACATGCACAGTTAGAATAACAATAATAAACATCATGGTGGTCAGTCAGACTCTGGTCCCACTATATTGTAGGATACCCATTTGATGTGGAAGGTGTGAACCCAAGCCTTCTTTCCTTGGACCTTGACAACCGACTGAGTGATCAGGAGTACCTGGCTTTGGCCACTTTGTGCCTAAGGGTTTCTTATGGATACTCCCTCTGGTGGGTCTCTCCAGGCAGCCAATGTCTGTGACAAAGCAGAACTTAGACAAACGGTCAGTACCTGACGTTAAGCTAATAGGGAATCACTTATAAGATGATAGTTTGGCAATATAGCGGGAGTCTGTGTAAATGTTGGGAGACCGATCGTTTGCTGTTCTGTAGGCTTCAGTCAGAGCCCGTAAGTCTGCTGGCTGTGCTGATGCTCCAGAGGGTAGGCTTTCCAAGACCATGATAGTGCAATGTGTCATGACAGCCTATCCGGTTTTCCTGTGATCTGCAGTTAATATCCATTTCCCACTTGCCTTTCGCACTGACCACTGTGGGTTTTTGTTAATGTTCTTTTTTCCTCTAACCTCTGGGGTAGGAATGTCAATTCTGCTCCTGTGTCCAAATGACATTCAGTGTCTAGGTCGCCAGTGGGAGAATAGAAGGACACAGGGTAGGCTCTTTCAGTTTTTTGTTAATTTTAGCAGCTCCTGCTGCTGCTGGGTGTTTAGCTTTTTAAACTGTTTTGGGAGATTGGTCTTGCTCCTAATTTCTGGGGTCTCCTCTCCACCATTGCTTATTAAGCAACTTCTCCCTTTTCCCTTGTACCAGCATCCCCCGGCCCAGTGGCCTTCCTTCTCACAGATGTAACACTTCCCTGGACATTTGTCTTGGGTCTTCCGAGGGTTACTGTGGGGGTCTGCTCCATTTGTCATGCCTGGAGGGCTCGCAATTTGGCACCCATATCTCAGATGAGCCTGTGGGCTCGGTCAACCAGTTAATTGCAATTAGGCCCCCTCTGATTCCAGTCCAGTTTGGTGCACTTTAACATTTTAGTGAGTTCAGGTTTAAGTCTGGCCACAAAAGCAGACTTTAGCAGGCCATCATGGAGGCCTTCAAAATCCCTGTCTTCCTGTACCTTTCGTCATATTCTGTGACTTCTGTAGGTTTTTGACAGCAAGCTATGGCTTTTGTCCAATCAGTTTTATGCGAACTATACCCCTGTAACTACTCTTGTGTTGCTCTCCAGCCAGCTTGCAGCTCCTGCTCATACTCTTCACTTTGACTGCCTCATGGATGCAGTGTCCTTCACTTTTAGTGACAATCATGCCCAGAATCTGTACCCCGACCCAGGGATGGAGCATATATATTCCCTTAACCAATCTAAGCTTTCCCATGTCTTCATTGGCCCTTAGTTTGGATAAGACACTTCTTTAGACCACCTGTCTATGTTTTCAGGGGTCTCAGGTCCATGAACAGTATACATTTCAGTCTGTTTTACCTGAACATCCATCTGAGTGCCGTCTTGTAATCTTTGCCTGATCACTTTCTCTATCTTTACTTCCTTGGTTTTAAGGGGCCACAAAAGTCTTGCCAGGTATATACAGTCCTCATCGCTGTCACTGCCCAGAGGACCCATCACTTTCATTCCTGTTTCCCAAGGGTGATAGCTTGGTTTTGCTGAACCACTTCCTGGATGTCTCGGGTATTTGGACATAAATTCTGTATGGGCTTGGGAACTGGGCGAAAACTGACAGGACTATTATCTTGTCCTTCATGTTCTTGTTCCCTTTCTCAAGCTCCAGATTTGTAAGGACAGCTCTTTCCCATTTTGATCTTTCCTTCTGCACCTGTTCATGCACTGCTTTTAATCACTCATTATATTGGGTGACTTCACAATCATGGGGCTGATTGGGACATGACTTCATTTCTCTGGTAAATTTGTCCCATTAATGCAAGGGACCATTTAATTCTGTCTTTATATCCCTATCTGGTGGTTTTTCCCCTGACCTGTTTCATGTCATCTAGGGTCCACTGATCTTGGGGGCGTATTATACTTCTGCCCAATTTTGGTTTGGGTATTCCCTAACGAGAACTGTACCTCAAGGTAGTTGTGTGACCGTTGCGGGATTTCTTCCTTTGGATGTCGTAGGCAGTTTCCTGGAGTCACTCATGGTCACCAAAATTCAGGCATCATGTGCAATTTCCTGCCGTAGGCCACTTAGCTGATTTGGAGCATTTGAGTCAGGATGTGGGAGATTCAACAAGTGGGATTGCATTCAGGGACTAGATCATGATTCTAAGAAGGAAACTTCTTCCCCTCAGAAGTGTGAGAGACGGGTCAGACTTGATGTCCCCTGCGATCCTGCCAACTACACCAAGGTATGGAATCATTATCAAATAATGACCGAAATCAGTGAGTGGCAAAAATATCCTCTTTATTTGACAACCGTAGTACCACAAGTTTAAGGCAGTGCCGGAAATACAATCCTGAAATACAGTTCCTACAGTAGATTCTTTATACACAGGTCTTACACATATTCAAATTTTATCACTATGGTGTTACATTGTTTTATCTACTGTACACAAAGGTTTGGGTGGCTTCTGTTCTGGGGAAACAGGAAATAGTTTAAACGTTTGTTAAATAGTGGCTGTTGCTTCTCATGGGATTAGAATGTCTGTCCAGTCTGAGCTTGCATAATTAAGAGGTGTTAGTCCTTTTGTCTTTTAAGTCAATACACATTAGTAAATATACTAGACCTATATGCTCTAAATAATTTAGAAATTATGCATGTACTTAATAAAAGAATAAAAGATATTAAACTGATTACTGCATTTGGGCAATGAGATTTGTTTATTTTTTGCCAGTGTGAGTTTCACTCATTCAAACAATTTCTCGGAGGCGCTGCTTTGGTAGTAAGTTTAGCAGTCCTATTAACATGTATTCAACAAGTACATAATAAACTGATTTTCTGCAATCTATTTGGGTCCTACGAGGCATTTGGTAAGGGCTGATTAATATTAGTAAAGAGTTATGAATGAATGAGAGCATGGTACTAGTAAATATAAAATACTTGTGAGGGGAAATATAAAGTGCGTGTGAGTAAGTTGGTAAATACAATATCTCACACAGATTACTGAGCTTTAAAGGAATGAACATATGCCAGCAACGTAAGGATAGATTGTGAGAATGAATGTTCCTAGTAGAAAATCTCACTCGGAAAGCTTATTGAGAATATCTGGGAATATACCACACCACCAAAATCAAATTGCAATCAAAACAGCATTCTGTCCTGATGATGGCAAGCATGACCCTAATATATGTTCCCAAAATAAATATGACAATTATAAAATTGTCAAGATTGTGGTTAAGGAAGTTGGTTTTTCAAAAATGCCTATCCTACATTTGCTAACAAATCCTAAGTAAATTTAGGTAGTTCATTCAAATTAGCCCAAGAAAAGCGGTATTCTTATCAGCCAGTTTTAGTGAATCTGACTATGTGTGTTATTGTTGCAAAAGAGTTGCACTGTTAGAGCCAGAATCATTAGCCCAGCACTGGTTTAAAATTTATTTTACCTGGCAGAAGAAAAGTCATTCCACTAGCATCTTGTAGCTAATTCAAAAACTTGACTATGAATGGCTTGCCAAAAGTCAAAGAGATCTAGGCTTTTAAAACTGGTGACAATTGTTCAGCTCAGGCCAACATAATGCAATGTTGAAAACAGCCCTGTAACATTGACAGGCATTCAATTAGAAGTCATTCCTTAAAATGAGTATATCAGATTTTCTGGATCAATTCATTGATTACTTTTTGTTGTGATATTGCCTCAGAATATTCCCATGATTTTCAGGATAATTGGAGAAAATAAGGCATATTCGTGCAAATAGAACCAGTGATAAACAATTCAGATTTTTACTTCATACAAACTGTCATGCACACGCTCACTATATAACTTTCCACTAATCAACTGCAAGTGATTTAGTAAAGCTCTACAGTAATGACATTCACACTTGGTTAATGCTGTGGTGTAAATGTCTTTACTTGTCAACACAAACTGTTCTGGCAGTCAACAGCCACACTGACTGCATTTCCAATGTAAAACAGAGCTCAAAACTCAATGAAACCACACCAGCTATAAAAACTGTATATACATTGGGAAAAAAAGAATGATGGCATGGTTTCAGGGCAATAATATAAGCTTGCACTTCAAATGAGAGTTATAAACCACTCAGGTTATGTACTTGCATTTAATGACATTGCTGGAGCCTACAATTAGATTACTGCATGTAACCTTTCTCTCCCTCTTTGCTCTCTTAATATTACCTAACATTATTATGACCTAACAGTTATATTTCAGATTTTTAATCAGTTTTCCACAAGACATAGCTATAACATAGTTACATTTAAAAGGTCTTAAACATGAGATGTTGATAAACTCAAATTCTAATTTTGCAGATCCGAGTATTTCCAGCTTTTTCCGATTCTTGTTTGAAGTTGTATTTAAATGCTAAGACTTACATCAAAATTAATTCACACATATTCTTAAAATGAATGAACTGACATGTATGGTGGTTAAAATGCAAATGAGTTTTGCTTTTCCCAAAGGCTGAAAACAAAGAGCAATTTATTAGTGTTTCTCATAAAATAAAAAATACCTCACACTGCTTGGACTGAAGCTTCCATTGTATTCAAGAAGATGTGACCCACTTTCACAGCTCGCAAACTGCATACCCAAACCTGAGATTTAGTATGCCATTTTTGACTTTTCACATTAGAACTGAGTTTGCTGTTTCTCCATCATGTTGAGATGTGTGAAGAGTGTATGTGTGGAGTAGATTTTAGTACTAAACTCCACGTTGGTTCTGCCACACTATCCCAGCATGCAACAATCTTCAAAAGCCACATGAAACTAACCCTCACCTCCCTCGTGCTCCCACATTCACACCAATGCCATGTCAATGTTTCCCTTGTATCTTTTATTCCCCTCAATTACTCATGCCACTCCATTCCACCTCTGTTATTCCTATGTACATTCAGTAGGCGCTCATCTTATATGTGACTATGTACAGTCCCCAGAGTCTATACATTGTCAGCATAGAATATTTTACAATTTTTGCAAATAAAACAAACTTCTCAGCATCTAATAAACACATCAATATCATTGATTCTGAGGAAAAAATGTAGTCTGTCACATGAAACAGCCTTGTAATATTTGTAATCCTATTAGCTTGATGTCAACAAATCAGAAACCCTTTCAAAGGAACCATCTATTATAACACTTCTTGAAAATGTTATTCATTCTTAAAGTAAAAAATCACATACCAGGTTATTGTCCAACAAGTTTATTTGTAAGTACTGTACCTTCATCAGGTAGCTGTGGTGCAGGATCATAAGACACAGAATTTTGCAACTGAAAAGATGTATTGAACAAACCTAGGTTGCTGTTAAGACTTTCATCTTTTTCATTCAACATAGACTGCTTCAATATCAAAGCAGAGTGCTTCTTAGTCAATATATGGCAGTATGTGGTGAGATTCTTTGCCAGGTTATAAAACCAGTTTTTCAAAAATATATCATCTGGAGACACTTGAATCAGTGGAAAAGGTAATAACATGTTGTAACATTTTACACTATTATTCTGCTTTCATTGGGGAAAAAAATAATGCATGTGAAAACTTACACAAGGCTGGTTAATATAAGGTTCAACTTACCTTACCTGATACTGATCATTGCATTCAAAATATAATTACATTGCAAGAGAATTCCTAATAACTTTTGAAGGTCTGAAACGTTTTACACCTGCCATTCAGAATGTTTGACTCCTCAGCCAGCTTTCCATTTTCTTCACAATGCGGCAATCCTTGACATGCTTTAAATGGATAGCCAAAACTCGGTGTAACCAGACAGAAATGGTGTGCAGGATGATACCCTTTCTTTTTAAAATGGGGATTCTGATGTTAATAGGGGAGGTGTGTATGTTGTTTACTAGATATTCTTGGCTTTAAAAAGGCGACAGGAAAGATTATGGGTTTGGAAATGTGAAGAAAAATAGGATTTCCTGTAAAAATAATGGGACAATTGAAACAGACTTCCATACTCAGATGCAAAGTCAGCTCCTTATATCTGAAGGCTCTGGTCACCATTATTTGATATTGATTGGTTAGATTAGACTAAGGGACTGAGAGAGATAAAAACAATGATGGAATAAAAAATGGCAATATGTGTACATCAATGAATATAAGACAATTACAGAATCAAATTGCATACCTTTATCCAAGTGACAATTTAGGGTCAACCAATTTTCAAAATTTTCTCATCATAAGATGTGTAATCTGAGCCCATACAGAAAACTAACAGTTATTTTACTGCAATCACTGGTATCCAAGGAAGTAACCAAGGATTTTTACAACTATATTAATGTGAATTGCAAGCTGATGATTTGGAACCTTTTAACTGAAAAATAGGCTTAAGCAAAGTACTGTTGCAAAATTTAAATCTTCTGTCTATAGTAGAAGCAAAATCAGTCCTTACAATGCATGTTTCATTAAATGTCTCAGGCTCATATACAAATGAATCAGTTATGCACCACACATGGAAGGATCATAAACTAACTAGGGATGAAAAATATCATAGAAACATAAGAAATAGGATCAGCAGTAGGTCATTCAGTCCATTGAGAATGCTCTGCCCTTCCATTTGATCATGGCTGATTGACTTCAATGCCATTTTACTGCATTAGACCATTATTCCTTAATGTTTTCAGGATCTAGAAATTTATCAATTTTTTTCATCTGGAAATACTCAACAATTAAGCCTTCACAGGCATTGGGTTGAGAATTTGAAAGATTAACTTCTTCCTGAGGAAAGAAATCCTTCCTTGTTTCAGTCTTAAATGGCTTACCCCATATTTTGAGGCTGTATCCTCAAGTCTAGGTCCTCCAGCCAGGTGAAACATTCATCTAGCCTGTTGAACATTGAAAGAATTTTGCTAATTCCATTGATACTTACTATCCATCTTTAAAGGTCTAGATAGTATGGCCAAGTTTCCACAGTATCTCCTCACAGGTCATTTCCCCTATCCCATGGATCAGTTTGGTCAACCACTTTTGCATTCCCTCTATGGAAAGTATACCTTAGTTAAGGAGACAAAAATTACACAATACTCCAAGTTTGGTTTCACCAAGGTTCCAAATAATTGCTACAAGATTATACCGAGCTCACTGCATTTGTATATTAACTTTCAGTGCTGAACAGGCTGGGGCTGTTTTCCCTGGAGCGTTGGAGACTGAGGGGTGACCTTATAGAGGTTTACAAAATTATGAGGGGCATGGATTGGATAAATAGGCAAAGTCTTTTCCCTGGGGTCGGGAATCCAGAAGTAGAGGGCATAGCTGAGAGGGGAAAGACATAAAAGAGACCTAAGAGGCAACTTTTTCACGCAGAGAGTGTTACGTGCATGGAATGAGCTGCCAGAGGATGTGGTGGAGGCTGTACAATTGCAACATTTAAGAGGCATTTGGATGGGTATATGAATAGGAAGGGTTTGGAGGGATATGGGCCGTGTGCTGGCAGGTGAGAATAGATCGGGTTGGGATATCTGGTCGGCATGGACGCGTTGGACCGAAGGGTCTGTTTCCACGCTGTACATCTCTATGACTCTATGACTAAAGAACAAGAACATTTAGAACCTTTTGAATATCAACACTTTCCAATCTCTCACCATTTAAGACATAACATAGAGGACTGGTGTTGGACTGGGGTGAAAAAGGTCAGGAGTCACACGACACCACGTTATATGAACAGGTTTATTTGAAATTACATGCTTTTGGAGCGCTGCTCCTTCGTCAGGTGAAATCTTATTTCACCTAACATTAACTTGCTTTCTCTCCATGGATGCTCCTTTACTCATCGTGAATTCCAGCATTTTTTGTTCTCAGTACAGATTTGAGCATCTGCAGTAATTTGCTCCCCCCTTGGAGCCTCTTTGCATCCACCTCATAACTCTCATTCCCATAGTTTGGGTCATCAGAAAGCTTGTGAATATTACACTTGGTCCAAGGATCCAAATCGTCAATATAGATTTTGAAAAGCTGTAGCCAAAGCAGTGATCATTGCAGTACTCCACTTGTCACAGCCTGCCATTCTGAGAATGATCCTTTTATTCCTGCTCTCAGTTTTCTGTCCATTTACCAATTCTGAACTCATTTTAGCATGTTACCCAAATTACATGTGTTCTAATGTGAGACCTTATCAAAAGCCTTCTGAAAATCCAAATGCAACGCATCCACTTTCCTTAAATATTCTGCTAGTAACCTCATCAACAAACTTTAAAGGTTTGTCAAACATCAATTCCCTCCCATGAATTCATGTTGACTCTAATCGATCCTACAATTATTGTTGAAATATATAATAGTGCATGTTTTATAATAAATTGTAACATTTTCCCGCAGAATAGTATCAGGCTAACTAGTCTGTGTATTGCTTTGTTACCCCCTTCTTTCTTAAATACTGGCATTACATTTACAACAATCCAACATGCAGGAGACATTTCAGATTCTATGGAAATTTGATAAATGACTACTAACATATCCACTAACTCTACTGTTAACGTCTTCATCTCTCTGGGAAGGAAGTAGATCATTAAGTCCAAGGATTTATCAACTCCTCAGTTTCAAGTCAGTTTATCCATCCTAATCACCTATTTTAAATGAGATTTTTCCCTTCACGACATTTAATTGATTCTTAAATCCAGAGTTTCTACTCCATCACAGTTTGGGACACCATTTCACATCTTGATCACTCTTTGCGTGAAGAAGAACTTCATGAAATTAGTTTTAAATCTGCCTTTTTAATAGTTTAAACTTGACGTGGGTCCTTCTGAAATTAAGTAGAATTCATTTTTTCAGATATAAGTTTTCCTCACCATTTATAACATGCAACTCTAAGAAAATTCTCATGTGATACTTTGCAGGGAAAAAGAACCCAAGCTGTTTTAATCTTTATTCATAATTGAGATCATGAACGGTGGAGTTATGCCTGATTTTTTTTTTGCAGTTCTTTCAACACTTGAATGTTTCTCTTCTGTCACAGTTGCCAGACCATAGTATGCACAGTGTATTTTGCATAATCTGGTGACACCTTTGAATTTACTGCATCCTTTTGTTGTGTCCATATAGCTCCACATTTGATTGCCTTTGATATCATGCGGATCATTGCTGCATTGCTCCTTGAGATATAAAATCTGGAACAAATGAGATTCTGCTAAGTTACTCAACGCCCTGTAATTTGAAAATACATTAATGTAGTTCACATGTACATGTGTACATTACTGGATCTTGAATGAATTTGC
Source organism: Chiloscyllium plagiosum (assembly GCF_037043375.1). Lineage (NCBI taxonomy): Eukaryota > Metazoa > Chordata > Chondrichthyes > Orectolobiformes > Hemiscylliidae > Chiloscyllium > Chiloscyllium plagiosum. The sequence goes on along the minus strand of NW_028270154.1, from coordinate 61,009,748 downwards.
AAGCATTCTGGTACCAAACGTTATTATTAGTTATTAAGTAGGCTGCATATTTATCAATGATTTTCAGTTCAGGAAGCACTCATTTAATCACAGAAATGGAGGCAACAATTGGTTGCAAAAGGGTGGCATGGTGGCTCAGTGGTTAGCACTGCTGCCTCACAATGCCAGGGACGCCAGGGTTCGATTCCAGCCATGGGCAACTGTCTGTGTGGAATTTGCACATTCTTCAGGTGTCTGTGTGGGTTTCCTCTGACTGCTCCGGTTTCCTACCACAGTCCAAAGATGTGCGGGTCAGGTGAATTGGCCATTCTAAATTGCCCATAGTGTTAGGTGCATTAATCAGAGGGAAATGGGTCTGGGTGGGTTACTCTTTGGAAGGTTGGAGTGGGCTTGTTGGGCCAAATAGCCTGTTTCTACACTATACATAATCTAATCTAAAGGCACACATGTAGATTGCTTGGATATGCCATTACAAGAAGAAAATTGTATCCAAAGTGGAAAATCCTTCCCACATCTCCAATGTATGTCAAAATAATTTCGCTTTTTCTCTCCTCCTCTCTTGAGGGCATTGATACCTGATGTACTTTAGCTCCTTTAATCCCCACATTTTCTTTTACCTGACCATAATGTTACATTATAATACCGTGGTTGGAATCACAGCTTCCAAAAGCATCTTGTTAAAAAAGAAGTTTGACCATCTTGGGTGTGTAAAGTCCAAGAGAAATATAGATAAGGAGGGTGGATGGATAAAGGTAGACAGAGCAAGAGAAAAGAGGAAAAGCAGAAAAGAGAGAACAAGTAAAAGTGAGAGTGCCACTCAACTATCTTTGTGGCCATGACTGAGGTATATGTCGCCATTTTATTCACAGTCTTGGCATGACATGTAGTGACAATTAAAATATACTCCACTTTAGAAATTACTTATGCTTTTGAACAGTTTTGTTTTTGCCACAGGCTGCATCTTACTTAGCCAACAGCAGAGTGCAGTGTTGGCCTCTCTTCTTTGCCTGTGGTGCCTTCTCAAAAAGTTATATCCCAAACTTGTCCACAAATACTTTTAAAATTACAATGCTTTTTCAATAAAATCATACAAGTAACCAAATTGGACACATTTGGTGAAAGTCTGTCCCTAATTACAGATCACACTTTATGGTGCTGCAAGTAGTTGTTATAATTGTTCTCCCTGCTTTTTAAATCATAGTTCTCTCACTTAGAACGGTTGTCAAGCGCATCGCAACACTGAAACAAGAAAGCATTTTAGCATGTCATGTCTGTCAGTCATCAGTGATACTTCAATTGGAACCAGAGTGCCCTCTTTCGGCCCAAACTGTCAATCATTTCAGCTTGGTGTAATTGAAAACTGGTGATGGCACTTCAAGAGTGAGGCAATATTTAAAGTCCTGAAAATTCTGAGAGTTGTATTGATTAAATATGTCTTTTTCCCTCCTCACTGATAGAAAAAAGGACCAATTAGAAGCTTCTTATTGAAAGATTACATAGTATTCACAAGAATTTCTTGCATTTCTTCCCAATTTCTATTGAATTTTGTCATTAGATAGTCTTAAAAATATTTATAGAGTCAGAGAGTCATAGAGCATGGAAACAGAACCTTCAATCCAACTCATCCGTGCTGACAATCTGACCTAGTCCCATTTGCCAGCATTTGTTTCGTATCCCTCTAAGTTCTTCCAATTCATATACCCATCCACATGCCTTTTAAATATTGTAATTTTGCCTCCCTCCATCATTTCCTCTGACAGCTCATTCTGTACACACGCCACCCTCTGTTGCCCTCTCAGGCCCTTTTAAAATCTTTCCTCTCTCACCTTAAACCCATGCCCTCTAGTTTTGGACTTCCCCAAGCTGGGAAAAAGATCTTAGCTGTTTACCCTAACAATGCAACTCATGGTTTTCTAAAACTCCATAAGTTCACCCCCCAGTCTCCGACACTCCAGCAAAGTCAACCCCAGACTATTCAACCTCCCATTGTAACTCAAACCCTCCAGTCCTGGCAACATCTTTGTACATCCTTTCTGCACCTCTCAGGTTTAACAACATCCTTTCTATAGAAGGGCAACCAAAATTGTACGCAGTATTCTAAAAGTGGCTTCACTAATTTCCTGTACAGCCATAACATGCCCTCCCAACTCAATGTTCTGACTGATGAATTTAGTGAGGTTTTCATCAGTCGATAATTCCGACCACATTTATAAAACTATCTATGTTTTTTTATGTACCTTTTAACTATAATAATTATTGCAAATGTAGTATTGTGTTGACAAAGGGCGTAATAATTGGTTTGTGTATTGTAAATCTTCTGTGGCCTAAGAAAAGAGAAGATGACACAATATTGTGAAACAAATAATGTGTTTTACAACAGTGCCAACTTAATAAATTCAAGAGACTACATATGTGGGTAGCAGGGTTAGAGTGTGAGTGGAGGGAACGGTTGGTTGGTGGTATTGACTGAGACATCAGTCTCTAATATTATTTGTTCTAATTTCCCATCAATTCAGACAGTGTAGAGAATATCTTATAGAAGGTTACAAAATCAAACTCTGACACCTCACTGGAAATGAGAGCAGAATAAAAAGATGCTTTAAGATCAATTTCTGTTAGTTATTTCTTTTGTTAACAACGAAATAAAATCTTTAGTAGCCAAAATGTACAACAATTGCCAAGACAATATTTGTTGCAAAAATATGTATTTTCTTCTAAGAAAAGTTGTGAACTATAAAATATTATAATAGATGATATATGTTTAATTTAATAAAAACTAATTGCAAACAAAAATGTTTGATCGTTTTGACATGGAACACAGTTATATCAGAGTTATTTGGCCTAACTGGTGAATTTCTCAGAAATAAAGATTAATATAACTATTTTAATATGTATCTCTCACAAGGCAGCTTAAAGGACCATTTAATAATCTTAAATTAGCTGTTCTTAACTATGGTAGAGTACGATCACTTTAATTTGTCTTAGATCATTAGGTTGGGAGCCATTAAGATATAGAGCAAATTTGATTAGAAATCATTTAAGTGACAATTTGAGAGAGTTTCATGAGTAGTTTCTCTTCATAAGCTGTAGTGAGTTTTCTCATACCATTCCCTGAAGCTCACCTTACATACCAAGGTAATCCCACTCACTCTATTATCCCTCTTGCCAGAGATGGAAGTACTCAGCACGTCTGGGACCTCCTGGGATTTTGGTGTTGGCAACATCTTTAAAAACTAGCTCTGCACCCAGTCAAGTGCTGCCAATCAGGAGATACCCTTCACCATGCTCATAGTAGGAGGGGAACCAAAAATAAATGATTCTCAGGCACTTAGGCGGTAAAGCTGACACTTTATTACAAATACAGTGCACATTCTTAGAGCCAATCCACAGTACGACTCTGTGTAAGGAAAAGCTACTGTTTTCCCAATGCCCAGTATAGGCTAACATCTTCAATATGGGACCATCATATCCTGGAAAGACTTCAAATCAATGAAATCCTTCAATTTTATGTAGCAACAATAAAAGTTAAAAGAAAAGTTAGATTTGTTTTGGGAAACAACTGGAACTGCTTGTCTCCTGAGCAGCATTAGGTGTACAGCCAGTGAGTGATCACCACACCCAGCTCTGGCAAGAAAGAAGGTAGATGAATGGGTTGCCATAGAGATGTGAGTGAGGTTCAGAAAATAGCATGCGAAAGCTCACAAGGGCTTGTGAGAAGTTACCTTTCATGAAATTCACTAAAATTGTCATTTCACTAATTTTTGGTAAAATTATCCCTAGTAGAATTGGGCATCAAATAACTCCCCGATAAGTTGTGCCTCACACCATATTATCCTATCATGCTGAAGATAATGTTCCTCCTGCTCAATGTCCTCATCTTCCTTGGAAGATTGCTACCATTCTCTCACCTGATCTGAGTCCATCACGGTGGCACAGTGGTTAGCACCACTGCTACACAGCGCCAGGGGCTGGTGAGAAGGTAGCAAAGAGTACAATAGTGGATGGGTGTGGGGATGAAGGTGATAGGTCAGAGATTTATCTCCCCAGCCCCACCCTCCTCCCATTTACCTCTCCATCCTGGAGGCTCGCTGCCTTCATTCCTGTTGAAGGGCTTTTGCCCGAAACGTCGATTTTCCTGCTCCTCAGATGCTGCCTGACTTGCTGTGCTTTTCCAGCATCACTCTAATCTAGGGAGCTAATCAAATCCATCTCAATAATTACCTACCATAAATTATGGCAAGTGTCTCTTCTAATTTCTGCCCCATCTTATCAGATGCCTTTCTTAGGACAACCTGCCATTCAGCAGATGCCCACTAAATCACTAGCATCCCTTACAGCAGCACTGCTTTTAAAAGAAAATTTGTTCTGGATGAGTCAGACAGGAGGAACTTGGTACCTTGCTTTGCAAAAAGGTTCCTGGAAGTCTTCCTAGACAAATGGAGGCCTGTGACCAGTGGAGTGCCACAAGGATCAGTGCTGGGCCCTCTACTTTTTGTCATTTACATAAATGATTTGGATGTGAGTATAAGAGGTACAGTTAGTAAGTTTGCAGATGATACCAAAATTGGAGGTGTCATGGACAGCGAAGAGGTTTACCTCAGATTACAACAGGATCTGGACCAGATGGAGCCAATGGGCTGAGAAGTGGCAGATGGAGTTTAATTCAGATAAATTCGAGGTACTGCATTTTGGGAAAGCAAATCTTAGCAGGACTTATACACTTAATGGTAAGGTCCTAGGGAGTGTTGCTGAACAAAGAGACCTTGGAGTGCAGGTTCATAGCTTCTTGAAAGTGGAGTCACAGGTAGATAGGATAGTGAAGAAAGCATTTGGTATGCTTTCCTTTATTGGTCAGAGTATTGATTACAGGAGTTGGGAGGTCATGTTGCGGCTGTACAGGACATTGGTTAGGCCACTGTTGGAATATTGCGTGCAATTCTGGTCTCCTTCCTATCGGAAAGACGTTGTGAAACTTGAAAGGGTTCAGAAAAGATTTACATGGATGTTGCCAGGGTTGGAGGATCTGAGCTACAGGGAGAGGCTGAATAGGCTGAGGCTGTTTTCCCTGGAGCGTTGGAGGCTGAGGGGTGACCTTTTAGAGGTTTATAAAATTATGAGGGGCATGGATCAGATAAATAGACAAAGTCTTTTCTCTGGGATCGGGGAGTCCAGAACTAGAGAGTATTAGTTTAGGGTGAGAGGGAAAAGATATAAAAGTGACCTAAGGGGCAATGTTTTCACGCAGAGGGTGGTACATGTATGGAATGAGCTGCCAGAGGAAGTGGCTGGTACAATTGCAACATTTAAGAGGCATTTGGATGGGCATATGAATAGGAAGGATTTGGAGGGATATGGGCCAGGTGCTGGCAGGTGGGACTAGATTGGGTTGGGATATCTGGTCAGCATGGACAGGTTGGACCGAAGGGTTTGTTTCCATGCTCTACATCTCTATGACTCTATGACTCTAAGTGATGCCGTGTGGAACTCGCCCTTCTCTCACAACCAGCAGTGGCGGTCATGATACCGGACCACACCAGACTAGTCTGATGTTGCCACCTGGTTTAATGCAGTGTCAGAGGAATGCACAGCACTACAGGAAGGAAGTCCTTCTCAACTCCACCAGGCTAAGTTCCACCAATGTCTCTCTGATGCCTCATAATCACCCTGTCTCTGCTACTGTACTGACATCCCATGAAGGCTGAACTTCTACCACCCTATTACCTGGAAGATCTTCCCTCACTCATTGTAACCCACCTCAACTCCCAACACCACTCACACTGCATGTCTCTGTGCTGCCTATGTATTTGGACAGGCTGCCTCCCAACACGGTGAGGTTCTCGCTAGGTGGCAGAGAGATGCCAAGTGACAGGGATTAGCACATTTTAAACAAAATGCATTGTCAATGCTCCAACTTGCTTCATTAATATTCAATTCCTCCATGAAAATGAAGTGAGATGGTTAACTTCGAGATGGGCCACATTAGTCTTGTCACCTGATTCTGCCACATATCTCACCAAATGTCACATCACTCAGACCCTGATGAGCTTTTGCCCTTTGCCACATCCCTTTTCAGACCAGCAGAAAGTTAACTCTTTTAATTAAGTTACTTCAAATTTTACAAACAGCTTCCATATTGCTAGATGCGTGCTGTTGAACATTATTGAACTTTTAATTTCTAAATTTTAAAATATTATTGGATATTATTAACCCACTGGATTTCTAACCAGAGCCACGGCTGGGTTTACATTTTGTGTTTTTATACAGGTTTCAAGTGCTGATAACCCAGTCTTGACCCCAGGAGTATTGCAGATTCAATGGCTTCCCCACAAACCTCAAATTTGCTTTATTTTATACAGATTTGCTCTTGCCCAGTCAATCCACTCATTATTTGCTTTGATAAAAACTATTTAAAAATAGGAGAACCCTAAAGTTACTATGGTCACTTATGATTCCAATATTTAAGCTATGCTTAAACGGACCCAAACCTGGAAATAATCATTAGATTAGATTAGATTACATTACAGTGTGGAAACAGGCCCTTCGGCCCAACAAGTCCACACCGACCCGCCGAAGCGAAACCCACCCATACCCCTACATTTACCCCTTACCTAACACTACGGGCAATTTAGCATGGCCAATTCACCTGACCCTGCACATCTTTTGGACTGTGGGAGGAAACCGGAGCACCCGGAGGAAACCCACGCAGACACGGGGAGAACGTGCAAACTCCACACAGTCAGTCGCCTGAGGCGGGAATTGAACCCGGGTCTCAGGCGCTGTGAGGCAGCAGTGCTAACCACTGTGCCACCGTGCCGCCCACCATTTCTGAAATTTGTGATTAACAAGATAACTCAATCCAATTTATAATTTCAAGCATTTAAAGAAATTATTGCATGAATTTAAGGGGACAAATACATTTTAATTTCCATTTAAAGCAAAAGTAAATAGAAACAGCCTGGATGGAGAGAGGGGACAGCCCTGTGTTTCTAAAACACTGTGAAGAAGAAATTAGTTCAGCAGCTTCTCAAACAGCATGAGAGTGCACAGGGTCAGCAGCTTCTTAAAGAGAATAGCAGGCCTATGTGAAAAGGGTGGCAGTTTGTGGAGATACAAACCAGCACCAGAAGGCCCCTTTAACCTACCTCTTTCTGCCTGTCAGAGCCGGACTGTAACATCACAGGAAAATAAGTGTGCATTTCTTCCATGCCTTTTTTGATTCGCCAAGTCGTTTAAATGTAAAAACATTTTTGCAGCTGAAGAGCACAGTTAAATTCACTTTTAAAATATCTGACATCCAAATGAATTATTTAAGTAGAATAGAGATAGCTGGGTAGGTAATGTGTTGCAGCTAAGGTATGTGAGAGCAAGTGGATGTTGGTGTATTCCACAGTAAACACAGAAAACTTTTGCTCAGAATTCATGAGCCAGAGTCTGAGCTGCAGGTAAATCAAGACAGGAGAGAGGTACACGGATACTGTTTCAGAAAACAGTCACACACCTCTTAGAGTAGTTACATCAAATTTGGTTCATGGTCAGAGACAAGATGACGATGACCAACAACAAAAACAGAAATTGCTGGAAAACTTCAGCAGGTCTGACAGCAGCTGTGGAAAGAAAGCAGGGTTAATGTTTTGGGTCCAGTGACCTTTCTTCAGAACATTAGATTGGGGCTAAATTCAAAAGGGGAACCACAAAGGTAATAATCTCCAGATTGCTACCTGACCCACATGCAAATTGCAGCAGGGTAAATAAGGTTAGCGATGTAAATATATGGGTCAATGTTTGGTGTAATTAAGTGGTTTTGAACTTACAAAGCACTGGCACCAGTACTGGGGAGAGAGGCTTCACTTTACTCGTTCTCGTGCAAGTGTCCAGTCAATCATTTAACTCAGAACTATAGACAGTTCTTTAAACCAGTAAGGGGGCACATGGAGGAGTTCAACCGAAGGGAAGTTGAAGAAATCCAAAGAACTAAAACAATAGGGATGCAGGGTAATGAAGAAGCAAATGATAATTAAAGTGTGACAAGCAGGGGTGGAAAAAATATGCTGAAGTGTGCAGCAGAAATGAGAGCCAGAGAAAGTAAAAAATATTTTTAAAATCAAAGCTTAGGCACGGTGGCTCAGTGGTTAGCACTGATGCCTCATAATACCAGGGTTCCAGGTTCGGTTCCAGCCTTGGGCGACTGTCTGTGTGAAGTTTGCACATTCTCCCCATGTCTGCGTGGGTTTCCTCCGGGTGCTCTGGTTTCCTCCCACAGTCCAAAGATGTGCAGGTCAGGTGAATTGGCCATGCTAAATTACCCACAAGTGTTAGGTGCATTAGTCAGAGGGGGTGGGTTAGTCTTCCGAGGGTCAGTGTGGACTTGTTGGGCTGAAGGGCCTGTTTCCACACTGTAGGGAATCGAATCATCTAATCTAATCATTATCTGACTGCACAAGCATTTGTAACAAGATAGATAGGTTGATGGCAAAAATAGAAATAAACAAATATGACTTGATAGCTATTACAGAGACATGCTTGTATGATGACCAAGACTGGGAACTTAATATCTAAGGTAATCAGCATTCTGGAAGAACAGACAAAAAGGAATAGGAGACGGGTAACTTTATTATAAAGGATGGTATCAGTGCAGTGGTGAGGAATGATATAGGTGTAATAGATTGTGCAGTGAAATCGGTTTGGGTGGAAATAAGGATTTGCAGCGGAAAAAGATCCCTGGTGAGAGTCGTCTACAGGTGCCTAATGAGTTGCTTTACTGATGTTCAAAGTGTGAATTGGACAATAATGGAGGTTTGTTGTGGGTGATTTTAATCTGCATATTGATTTGATAGATCAGATGGCCAACAGTAACATGGAAGATTAACTTGTGAAATGCATTACTGATCGCTCCTTAGAGCAGTACATTGTAGAACCTACTGGGTACAAGCTATTTTAGATCTTGTAATGTGTAATGAGGTAGAATTAATAAGATAGTTCATGGTTAAGGATCCTCTAAGGGGTAGCAATCACAACTTCATAGAAACAAGGTGTACCAAAAGCTGAATGTAACAAAGGACTGCAAATGCTGAAAATCTAAAACAAAGACAGAAATTGCTGGTGAAACAGTCTAATTAACCTTTGTTGCATCTCCTACAAGGCAAAAGTAATTTTCCTTATGTTCAATAAAAACCTGAGCTGTACAGAATTCACTGGTTGTCTTCCCAATGACCTAATATTATTCCAGCAAGACTTCATTACTTGCATACTTGCAACAAGTTTTATCTTAGTACAGGAGATCAATGAAATCAAATTTGTGCTGACTATAACTTGTGCTTAGAATTCTATAATTATTTTGTGCTCTGTTGCACAGACAGTTTAAAATTATTGAAAGTGGTGTTACCATGCAAAAACTCCAATTTATATGAAGCACTATAGTTTCCCAAGAAATTTCCTTTCTCAAAGTAGAATAGTAGATAATTAAAAGGAGCAGACCAAGGAGCAGCAACGTGGTTGTGGATTGGAGTGCCATTTTTATTTCACTCTTTAACAGGATGTGGTTGTCATTCGCATTTATTTCTCACTACTAATTGTTCTTGGGAAGGTGCTGATGAACTTGCCTTTTGAAATACTGCAGTTGTATTTTGAAGATACTTCCATAACATTTGACCCAAAGGACAGTGAGCTTATGGAATTCCCTGCCACAGAATGCAGTTGAAGCCAAAACATTGAATGTTTTCAAAAATGACATTGATATAGCTTTTTGGGGCTCAAGCGATAATTGGGTATGGGGAGAAAGTGGGAACAGGGTACTGAGTTGGGTACTCAGCTATGATCATATTGAATGGGAGAGCAGTCTTGAAGGGCCAAATGGGCTAATCCTATTTCTGATGTTTCTCTACTTGCTGTTAGGTAGGAAATTCCACAGTTTTGACCCAGTGACATTGAAGGAATGGCGATAGATTTCAAAGTTAAGCTAGCATATGATTTGGAGAGAAACCTGGAGGTGGTAACGTTATAGGAACTTGCTGCCCTGTTCCTCTAGATGGTAGAGGAAATAAGAATCAGATGAAGGACAATTTAACATCCTACTCAGGAAAAAAATCCTTCCAAGGGCATCGGAAGATAAAATGGTAGAAATTATTCCCAGTTATTCGAAGGTGACTTTAATGGACCATGTCTGAGGTCAACATTCAGTTCTGCACACCACACTTGAGGAAGGATATACTGACATTAGAAGGGGCTAAAGTAGAAATTCACCAGAAAAGTATTTGCGCTAACAAGACTAAAATATGAGGGCAAATCGCACACTTTTGGCTTGTTAAAAAAAATTAATGTAAGGACACTACCATGCACCACAAGAGCCCTCTAAAACCAATCCTTCATATCATTTATTGTATCCGTTGCAGTCTCCTCTACATTGGGGAAACTGGACACCTCCGAGCAGAGCGCTTTAGGGAACATCTCCGGGACACCCGCACCAATCAACCACACCGCCCCGTGGCCCAACATTTCAACTCCCCCTCCCACTCTGCCAAGGACATGGAGGTCCTGGGCCTCCTTCACCGTCGCTCACTCACCACCAGACGCCTGGAGGAAGAACACCTCATCTTCCACCTCGGAACATTTCAACCCCAGGGCATCAATGTGGACTTCAACAGTTTCCTCATTTCCCCTTCCCCCACCTCACCATAGTTCTAAACTTCCAGCTCAGCACTGTCCCCATGACTTGTCCGGACTTGTCCGACCTGCCTATCTCCTTTTCCACCTATCCACTCCACCCTCTCCTCCCTGACCTATCACCTTCATCCCCTCCCCCACTCACCCATTGTACTCTATGCTACTTTCTCCCCACCCCCACCCTCCTCTAGCTTATCTCTCCACGCTACAGGCTCACTGCCTTTATTCCTGATGAAGGGCTTTTGCCCAAAACGTCGATTTCGAAGCTCCTTGGATGCTGTCTGAACTGCTGTGCTTTTCCAGCACCACTCTAATCTAGACTCTGTTTTCCAGTATCTGCAGTCATTGTTTTTACTTCATTATTTTTAACCAACCTATTTGTGATAAACTCCTGGGACACATGGGATTTGAACACGAAACATTTTGCCCAGAAGCAGAGAAACTTCCTCAGCTTGTATAAATTTGAATATTGAAGACTAAGGATTAATATATTTAAGGTACTTAAGATGAATAATGCTATTGTAAAGATAGTTTGAAAGAATTTATTCTATGATGTTGGAATGGACAAGGGAGAATAATCTCCAAATTAGAGCAAGTATATTCTGTGATGTAGAGAGAAAGTGAGGGCTGCAGATGCTGGAGATCAGAGCTAAAAATGGGATTCCTGAAGAAGGGCTTATGCCCGAAATGTCGATTCTCCTGTTCCTTGGATGCTGCCTGACCTGCTGCGCTTTTCCAGCAACACATTTTAGCTTTATTCTGTGATGTAATCAGGACACAGTTAAGGGAGTGGAAATCTTACACTAAAAGAATCTTTTGCAATGCGATCAGTTCAAAATTCAAAGCATTGTTGGATTTTTTTTCTCTGGTTAGGCATTTGTTCTATCACACAGATCAGGCATAAATCAACAATGTTCTAGTTGAATGACAGATTAGTTTTAGGGTTGGTGTGAGGAAGAGAGGTGAGTGTTGATTGGCCTATAGCAATGATAGAGTGTCAAGTGTAAAGATTTTCAAATTAAATGTACAAAATTGAACGATTGACTCATTTTTCTTTGCACTGTAGATGGTCATGTTCTTGTAATCTGTTGCTCAAGCTGATTTAATAGTGTTGACTATTGTGATACATGCAGTGCCAATATTTTCACAGCTTGCAGCTTTGAAAGGTGGAGGCAAAGCTAACAGTAAGACTATGTTGGCATGGAAACCGCAGAACCTGAGAGATCAGAGACAACCTTATAGATATTACATTGACAATTTTCCAATCTGCTGGGACTTTTCCAGAATCTAAGGATTCTTGGACAAATACTGCCAGTGCATCCACTATCTCTTAGCTACTTCTTTTGATATTATAGGATATATCCATCAGGTCCATGTTCAAAATCAAGAATGTTTCAATTGTATAAATAAGAAGAGACTTTTTCCAGTGCTCGTAAGGGCACTAACAGCTAGGGATACATGTTGACTGACAAAAGAACCCAGAGATAACCTGAGAAAACTATATTTTACACATTAAGTTGTGTTTTATTTTGAAAGCATTGCCTGAAAAGGTGGTAGATGCAGATCCAACAGTAATATTAAAAAGAGAATTGTACAAATACATGAAGCATAATGTTTTCCAGGGCCATGGGCAACAAACATGAAAGTGAGACTAACTGGATTACGACAGACACAATCAGCCAAATTATCTCCTTCTGTGCTGTTCAGTGTTTCTAAATCAGAATCTCTTTTTGGTTTGTACAACTTGGCTGCTCATGACCACATGTCTCCTCCCGGTTTTCATACTTACCCCACTATAACATTACAAAGCTGCAAATAAATGCTTACTATCCATTGTATACATGATGGATTTTAGGAAATAAATACGGTCAATGATCAAAAGTGCAGACTGTGTTGCAAACTTTTGGGAACCAACTTATTTATTTCCACTTTGTAAATATTTACATGCCTCTCATCTCCTAAATTATTTATGTAAAAGGTTATGCTTACAGAAAATGACCAAGAAGCAGACAAAAATTAATGGAGACCCCATTAGTGTCTCTTAAATTATTTAAAAGACTCCTTGCACAGCAAAAAGTATATTCAAACAAAATACATCCCCTGCATCATACTAAGTGTGATTGAGTACCCAATGTCCTGGAGTCTGCTGGCTGCTGAAGTAAGTATTCGTGACTGGAATTTACTTAATATTGTGCATTACAAAATCATTACTTAAGTTGGTTCTATGAATTTTTTTTTCCTTTCTGAACTGAAGGCCTATGGGCAAATATTTCAGGAAATGAGCAGTTAGAGCTTCTCCTTTACCATCTGGGTATTCTATTCACACGGTGTTCTCAATTGGCCCTGCCTTTTTGTCTCCAATTTTTCTTCATTTAATATTGCTGTTACTTTCAGATTTGAAATGTGTTTTTTTTGCTAGTTACATAATTTGTGTGGAAAGTACAAGGAAACATAAGGTTAAGAAAAAAATGGTTCTGTTCATCAAAGTTCATCCTTTTTGTAGTTTAGTCCTTATAAACAATTAATTTTGCAGGCTAAGGCTGTTTCTATTATTCAGCTAAGCAGATTTACCAAATACTTATCAGTCATAGGAACATAGGAATAAGAGTAGACTATTCAGCCCCTCAAGCCTGTTCTATCATTCAGTGAGATCATATCTGATCTGTAGCTTAACTCAATAAATCCACCCAAGGCCCATATCTTTTAATACGTTTGCTTAACAAAAATTGACTTATCCTAAATTTAAATAAGCAAATGACCTAGCATCAACTGTTGTTTATGGAAGAGAGTTCCAAACCTCGATCACCTTTTGTTATTCAAGTGCTTCCGAACATCTTTCCTGAACAGTCTGACCCTAATTTTTAGACTGTGCTTCCTAGCTCTAGAATCCCCAAATCATGGAACTTGCTTACATTTATCCCCCATGTGTTTTCCTGTTAACGTCTGAAAGACTATGATCAGATCACTCCTTCACCTTTTATATTCCAGAGTGAATTGGTCCAGTCAAAGTTGCATTTTTCTTACTTTTTTACCCTGCTCATTTAGACTTGAGATTTCTTATTGTATTATTCTTTTTTTTTAATTGTGCAAGGTTTGCAGATGCACTGTAGGATTTGAAGTATAAATAACAGGTACTTGCACAGAAGAGCCCTTCAAAAGAGCCTATTAATGTGCAGATTTGAGCATTTAGCCTTGTTTGTGGAATTTCTTTGTAGCATATTTTCAGGTGAATTTACTAAAATGACCCAGTAAAGAGTGGGATTTACATTTACATCAGTTCTATGATGTCTGAAACAACTTGTCACATGTGGAGAGTAAGACTGAAGTTTCCATTTCTGCAGGACCTCTCCAGAGTCAAGGGTTCTGGCACGATATTTAAACGTCACCTGAGCACCCCTTGACTCACTGCAAACCATCAAGTGTTTAGATCAGCTTGCTTATGTAACATCACCATACAGGGACAGAGTAGACTGAGTGATGCTACAATGAGGGTGAGGTTGCAATGTAACGATGGTGGCACTTAGGAGATCATTCATCTGTTTCCTGCACTGGGTCCCACTTTGCTGATGCCTGCTTGAGATGCTCACCTCACACGCAATCTAGGCCCAAACTGTCTGGGTTTGTTTGAGAGGATTCTTTTGTCCATAAGAGGTATATTTTAATAACACATTAAACAAGCTACGGCTTCCGCTAAAAATCTTCTCTTCCATCTTATGTCAACTAAAACTCATGAGCAGCCATTTTATTGTCACGATCAGCCAGGGCAGTCCCAACAATTCCATTTATTTCCAGGTCTGTAGGGAAAGAGAGGATAGAGTGGGGTTAATGACATGAGTTAAGATCTCACAGCCCTGAGGATCATTCTCCAGGTTCATTGCTCCTTAATGACTTCATTTTGATGGAGAGTCGGCCCATAATATTGCAGCTTTTGATGAACCCCTGTTCCAAATGTACCCAATTAAGCTATAGCAACCAATGCACACGGTTAACACAGAACCTAGATATCTCTCAGCCAGGCACCCTCCAATAAACTGAGCATATTAAAACAGAACAGAAAATCTTTGCTTTTATTCCAAACAATAGTGCAAGATGAAATACTTCTTAGTCAATGAAGTTATTGAATAGAGTATGCAATGGCCTAGCCAGCTGATCTGTGACAAATAGAACTGTAAAAGAAAATGTATCTTAGTCTTCCTGGAAGTGGATGACTGTGAGGCTTTCATTTGCATCTCTGGCTCAATGGATCATAACTTTGAATCCTAGTGTTTGTGGGGCTCTCCAGGCTATCACAGCATCCTCAGCATGAGCTTCCTCCTCAGAGGAGAGCTCCCACTCCTATATCTTGTCTTTCTCAAGACATCCTCAGTTTGTTGCATCAGGTTGTAAAGGGTGGAGCAAATAACTATGATGTGGGCTACTTTGACTGGAGGGAGCTGCATTGCGCTGCCTCAATAGTTCAAATATCTAAACCGTATCCTTAGGTGAACAATAGTTTGCTCTACAATGGTCCTTGTGGAAGCTTGCATGTGGTGTGCCTCTCCTTAGTACCATTCTATGGATCCCTGACAAGTGTCATGAGCCAGAGTTTGAGGGGGTAGCCTTGTCTCTGATCAATCATCCCTGAATTTACCCAGGGAAGCTGAAAGATGCAGGCACCTGCAACTATTCCAGAACATAGGTGTTTGACAACTTCCAAGATAACGTGTGCAGACTTATGTTATGTGGTCGAAGATGATCTGCACTTTCAAGGAGTGGAAATTTTTCCTATTCATCTACACTTCAAGCAATATGTGTACAATCGATTGTACCCTGCACTTGCAGGAATCTTGGCTGTTTTAATTAGATTACCTATAGTTGGAAAAAGGCCCTTCAGCCCAACCAGTCCACTCCGACCCTCTGAAGAGTAACCCACCCAGATCCTTCGACTAATGCACCTAACACTATGGGCAATTTAGCATGGCCAATTCAGCTGACCTGCATATCTTTAGACTGTGAAAGGAAACCGGAGCACCCGGAGGAAACCCATGCAGACACGGGGAGAATGCGCAAACTCCACAGTTGCCCGAGGCTAGAATCGAACCTGGGACCTGGTGCTATGAAGCAGCAGTACTAACCACTGAGCCACCGTGTCACCCCTGGTCAGCAGGTCTGGAGGTGGGAATTTCACCCTCAGAGGACTCATTTATGCGGGATGCCTGATTCCACTTAAATAGCAATGCCCCCCTAGAGACACTGACTTTCTGTTGGTTCTCCTTTCAGTTGGCTGAACCTTCTTAATTTAGACTAAATTTAGTTTGACTTTTCAAAAAGTACCTCATTACCTACAAAATGCTTTGGTGTATCTGGAGATTGTGAAATGTCTCATCAATGAGTCCTTATTTCTCCAGGCACAGCTCCTCTTACCTGATGATATCATGACTTTCTGAGGATTTATAGTGCACAGTAAAGACAATATCAGCCATGATTCATAATGATGGGGTAAATAACACATGCATTTGTTATGTCTCCTGTTTGAAAAATAATCATCCTGTCAACCTCTTTAGCTAAGAGGTATAGTTTTTTTTTAAAAAATCCGGGTCCCTTGTCTGTCAGTTTTAGCAGAATAATTGATGTGATGTGAAAGAAAGTGTTCCATTACTTCTCCATTCAAAGGCCTTGCAATCTGTGTTCCCATTTGAGCTTCAGATGATAGCCCATGGCAGCAATACAATGAGAATTAACTAAATTTGTTCCTTCTCCTTTTAATTCTATTCAGCTTATACAATGCAGTCAATCTAAGCATGCATTTGTTGTGTTACACAAATTAACAGATGTATGAATGCAAAATATAAATACAGATACATAATATCATAATTAATGATTTATCATTGCTGACAAGTATGTAAAGCAAAATGTTCTTGCTCTTTTTTTAAAATAGAATCCCCACAGTGTGGAAACAGGTCATTTGGCTTAACAAGTACACACCAACCCTCCAAAGATCATCCCACCCAGACTCATCCCCCTACCCTGTTCCTGCATTTCTCAGGGTTAACACACCTAACCTACGTATGGTTGAATAATCAAATCAATGCATCAAATGAGCAAAAATAACTTTTGTTTGTCAATGAAACAATCTTTGCAAATTATACCCAGATTAGATTCTTTCCTTCTATCTGTTCCTTCTATTTCTGACATTGTAATGGAGAATCAATGACTCTATGGCATAACGAAAACTCCCTCTCTGGTTGGTGGTAACTGTTCGTTTTTGTATATTCATAGAATCATGTGAAAGCATTTCAGTTTGAAGAATATTATAATAATAGTTTCAAACCATGACAGAAATTTGTGAACTTCACGAATATAACATTAATTGGTGGACCAAGGGACCTGCATCAGAACACTCCAGTGAGCAATATATATTTCAGAGTGCTCTTTAATTCATACATCACAATGATAGCATGGGATGTGCAGGCTAGGTGGGTTAGCCATGGGAAATGCAGGGTTACAGGGATAGGGTAGGGGGCTAGGTCTGGGTGGGATGTTCTACAGAGAGTCGGTGAGGACTAACAGGCCAAATGGCTTCCACACTGTAGGGATTCTATGATTCATGCATCTTGTACATGAATTAGCTCTTTATGTTACATGGCCAGAGACTACTTAAACATCATGATTAAAAAATGCAAGCACCCTGCTTTTTGCAACTGCTTGCTGGGAAAAATCAGTGATGCACAAAATGTCATTACCTTTACTGCAGAACAATCTCCTGTTTGTGTTTTCAGCAAATATCTTCAAAGCATTCCAACCTTTATGTTTGCTAAAATGTTTAACTTCCACTTGTTTTAATGTGTAGTGTATAACATTTTGCAACTGTGATATATTAGAAATGTTTCACAATCAAGCATGAAAGGTTCCAGTGGTGTAGAAATTCAGGGTGATCCTGATTATTTTGTGGTCACTAGCAGAATCACCCTCACCTTTCTGGGTAGTTCAGGTCCATTTGGAGGAGGAGGCACATTTCTGTCATCCACACTCCACACTCGCAGCCATGCGCCGGCACCTAACCTCTCTACAGTCAGCTATGCCTCAACTGAGGGCCACACTCTCTCAGAACTAAAAAGGACCCCTTCTGTACTATATCCTAAGAAGAATTCATACTCTCAACAAACAGTATTTCAAAACCATCTCTTCTGCCTCTGAACACTTCAACCCCAGGACATCAATGTGGACTTCACCAGTTTCTTCATTTCCCCTCCCCCCACCTTACCCCAGTTCCAACCTTCCAACTCAGCACCATCCTCATGACCTGAGCTACTTGCCAATCTTCCTTCCAACCTATCCGCTCCACCCTCCTTTCCGACCTATCAACTTCGTCCCCACCTCCTTCTCCCAGCCCCACCCCTCTCCCATTTATCCCTCCACCCCAGAGTTTCCCTGCCTCATTCCTGATGAAGGGCTTTTGCCAGAAACGTTGATTTTCCTGGTCCTCAGATGCTGCCTGACCTGTTGTGCTTTTCCAGCACCACTGTAATCTAGACATTTCAGTCATCACTTCCTTGTTAATTTAGAGATTACCCTGACTAAGGTAAAGATCAGAGAGTGCTTTCTGAAGATGTTTGGTGGGTTTTTTTATTTCAAAAATATACTTTATTCATAAAATTATTAGGATCTCTATACAATTGGTCATGCCGTTCTTGTGCACACATAACATTGCTTTACATACAGACATCTAAATTTATTTTTTCTATAAACAAGTCTGTACATTTACTATCCAACTCTTCTGTTGAGGCGTTAGTGGAGCCCAATAACTGGATGGGCCCCCTGTTCTTCTTAGGCAGGCAGATGTTACACAGTGGTCTTTCTCCACCGCGCCTTGGCAGCAGCTGCCCCAAGCTTCAGCACGTCCCTCAACACGTAGTCCTGGACCTTGGAATGTGCCAGTCTGCAACACTCAGTCAGGGTCAACTCCTTCAGCTGGAAGATCAACAGGTTTCAGACCGCCCAGAGACTGTCCTTCACTGAGTTGATGATCCTCCAGGCATAGTTGATGTTCGTCTCAGTGTGCATCCTGGGGAACAGACCATAGAGTCCGGAGTCCAGCATCACGGCGCTGCTCAGGACAAACCTCAACAAACACCGCTGCATTCCTCTCCAGACTTCTTCTGCATATGCACATTCCAGGAGGTGTGTGACAGTCTTGTCCCCCTCCGCAGCCATTTCAAGGGCAGTGTGCAGTGCAGCCAAGAGTCAGCTGAGTACTTTCTCCTCCCTCAGCACACACCATGCTTCTTCTGATGCCTGTGCTGCATGTCCATGTCATGCTGCAACTGACTGTAGCTGAAATATGCCCCACTACTGATGTACATGTTCACCTAACATGGCTTTCACTTCTTTGTGAATCCAGACATGTTTACCAAGCTACTCAAATAGCACTGAATTCAGTACTTCCAATAAAACTGCAGTAGCCTTAAAATATCAAAAACATCTCACTTCGAATTCTTATTGTTTTATTGGTTAATGCCAAGAGGGTGGGGTTGGGAGATATACTCATACAGCTGGATTCATCATCAGCTGGTGAGGCTTAAAAAAGGACATTAATGAAATAATACTTCATGTACCAAAGCAGCATTACTTGCTATTTGCTGTTACACCCTTCATGATAATATAACAATCACAGAACATCTACAGTTAGTACAAAGAGCGACACAGCCACAATTATTGAAATTTTGGGTTTTCAGCAATACTATGGAGCTGAATTCTTTGCCCATTGAGTTTAGAATTCTATGCAACAACTGTCATACAAAATTAAATATGATCACCTGCATGCTAATGTTATTTCAAAAATAGAAGTCCCATTATGGTAACATTAGAGTAAGTACCATTTAGTTATGGAGATTAAATATAATGGAGATGTAAAATTAATCAAATAATAAATCATCTCTACAGAATTTTTAAATGTGCTTTTCACATAAATTAAGATTTGATTGCATGATCAAGTCACCATTAAACTCTTGATACTTAATCAGTAATTCTGAAGCAACTGATTCATGACAATAATTACAGACTAAATAAAAGACTTTGAATACTACATGATTGCAAAAGAGGGCACAACCGAAGATACATGATATAAAATAAAATAAGAAGGCGGGTTATACATATATAGTTTCCTTAATTAAACAATAACTAGAAAGTGAAAATAGTGCTTTGCCTGTGACAACTCAAGGAGAATTCAACTGTCCTGGATGGCTTCATAGAATTCCTATAGTGTGGAAGCAGGCCACTCAGCACATAACAACCCTCCAAAGAGCATCCCAATCCAGGCCCACTGCCACACCCTAATGCTGCATTTCCCATGGCTAATCCACCTGGCCTGCACCCCTGGACACTATGGCCAATCCACCTAACCTGCACAACATTGAACTGTGGGAGGAAACCAGACCACCGGAAATCCACACAGGTTTAGGGAGAATGTGCAAACTCAACGCAGGCAGTCACTCGAGGGTGGAATCGAACTCAGATCTCTTGGCACTGTGAGGCAACAGTGCTAACCATTGAACCACCATGCCGCCCAGTTTCATTTACAGGAAGTATGTATGAGGATCGAAAATTTGCATTTAGGCAACAGAAGCAACAATTATATGTAAATTTTTATTAACCACAAAATGGCTTTTCAATTTTAAATACACAACAAAATGACTGCAAGTAATGATTTGACTCTGTGAACTTGAACAGACGCATTGCTAAGTTGGTTGTATTTAGAGAAAGAAGAAAACAATGGAATTTTTATAATATAAATCATAAGATAGTGATTTGGTATTCGAACTAACCTTGAACTGCCTCCGTGATGACAATTTACATAATTAAGACACCATTCCCAGGAAATATCATTGGATTAGCCTGTTGTCAATCGTGTCACCATATTACAGTTGATTGGACTTTTCTTGTAATTAAAACCACTTTCCAGGAAATATCATTGGATTAACCTGCAGTAAATTATGTCACACTATAATGCATGATTGGTCTTTTCCTGTAATTAAGGCTGCGCTTTCTCTTAAAAAAAATATAATGTGTAATTTTCGAATGCAAATGCAACATTTTTCCACAGAACACAGAAGCTTTTAACCTCTGTGTTGCTGGATAAATCTGCGCCAGGCCGCCTTAATTTATTAAACTGGTAACCTTGCTTTAAATAGACAGCACTCCAAGTGATTCTTTTGACCAATCCCGAGACCGAGAGGCCCTGCAAAGGGGTCTAGATTTTCATGTACAGCTGCAGCTCTTAACAGCTCGCTTAGATCAATTGGAGCAGTAGATGGACACACTTAGGAATATGCAGGCCAGTCTGTATGACGCGAAGCCGACCGACAGCACGGCCTCCCAGTCGTTCCTGTCTTCTATCACAGAGGTCTTAGGCGGCAGAGCATGGGAGAGGCTGGACCAGCCGCTAACTCTGGATGAGCTGACCAAAGCCCTCGAGTCCTTCGAAAAGAATAAAACTCCTGGAAGCGACAGCTTACCGGTCGAGCTCTATTGTGCTCTGTGGGACTTGATTGGCCAGGACCTGCTGGAGGGGTATGTCAGTATGCTTCTGGCAGGTACCATGAGTGAATCCATGAGGAAAGGCATCATCACCCTCATCTACAAGCAGAAGGGGGAGAGGGAGGAACTCAGAAATTGGAGATCAATCTCACTGTTGAATGCAGATTACAAAATTCTGTCAAAGGTAATCGCCAACCGGGTCAGGTCTGCTCTGGGGTCAGTGATTCACCCTGACCAAACCTGTGCTATACCGGACAGGAAGATTACTGAGAGTCTTGCACTCCTCAGGGATATGATCACCTACGTGCAGGACAGAGGGTTGGACACCTGTCTCATCAGCCTGGAGCAGGAAGAAGCCTTTGACAAGCTATCACACACGTATATGAGAGATGTTCTCTCCAAAATGGGCTTTGGGGAGGGAATCTGCAATTGGATTAGACTGCTCTACACCAACATTGTCCGTGCAGTTTCAATCAATGGGTGGGAATCAGATAGCTTCCCAGTCAGATCTGGAGTCAGGCAGGGCTGCCCTCTCTCTCCAGCCTTGTTTGTGTGCTGCATAGAGCCGAGTCCATCAGGAAGGATGCAGGCCTGAGCGGGATGACTATTCCTGGCAGCGGGTGCCTGCAGGCCTCCCTGTACATGTCTGAAACATCAATTCTCCTGCTCCTCGGATGCTGCCTGGCCTGCTGTGTTTTTCCAGCACCACATTTTTCAACTCTGGTACTCCAGCATCTGCAGTACTCACTTTCTCCTATCCTCCCTGGATGGCGTTGCCGTTTTCTGCTCGTATCCGCTGTCCGTGCACAGACTCATGTGCATATGTCACCAGTTTGAACGGGCCTCGCGGGCCAAGGTAAACCGAGGCAAGAGCAAGGCCATGCTCATCGGGAACTGGGCCGACCAATCCTCCATCCCCTTCACCGTCAGCACCGACCACCTGAAGGTGTTGGGTATTTGGTTCAGTGGGGCTGGGGCGTGCACCAAGTCTTGGGAGGATCGTATCAGAAAAGTGAGGCAGAAACTGAGCAGATGGAAGCTACGGTCGCTCTCCATCGCGGGAAAAAACCTGGTCATCAGGTGTGAAGCACTGTCATTGCTGCTATACGTGGCACAGGTCGGGCCTATTCCCAGAACCTGTGCCGCTGCAGTCACCTGGGCCATCTTCCAATTTATATGGAGATCAAAGGTGGACCGGGTCCAAAGGGACTCGATTTATAAAGATCTGGGCTACGGGGGAAAAAACACACCCAATGCCACCCTCACCCTGATGGCCACCTTTGTGTGTGGCTGCATCAAGCTGTGTGTGGTTCCCCGGTATGCAAATACCAAGTGTCAATACGTACTGAGGTTCTACCTGACCCGGTGTTGCGAAGGATGGGCCTGGCCTCGCTGCTGCGGAACGCTCCGAGTAGTTGGACCGTTCCGTATCACCTGTCCTTCGTGGAAAAGTTTATGAAGAAAAACACCTTTGACCACAAGTCCATCAGTAAGTGGTCAGCACGTAGTGTCCTTGAGACCCTTCGGGAAAAGGAGAGGGCAGATCCTATTGAGCTGTTCCCTGAGCAGACTGTCAAAGCCATTTGGCAGAATGCCTCATTGCCAGAACTTTCCAACAAGCAGCAAGGGATGGCTTGGCTTGTGGTGAGAAGGGCTCTGCCTGTGAGATCCTTTGTGCACGCCTGGACTCTCAGCCACATCGCACGCTGTCCTCAAAGCGGCTGCGTGGGGGACGAGACTGTCACACACCTCCTTCTGGAATGTGCCTATGCAGAAGAAGTCTGGAGAGGAATGCAGTGATATTTGTCGAGGTTCGTCCCAAGCAGCGCCGTGACGCCGGACTCTGTGCTCTACGGTCTGTTCCCCGGGACGCACACTGAGACGAACATCAACTGTGCCTGGAGGATCATCAGCTCGGTGAAGGGCGCTCTCTGGGCGGTCCAAAACCTGTTGATCTCCAGCTGAAGGAGTCACCCCCCGACTGAGTGTTACAGACTGGGATATTCCAAGGTCCAGGACTATGTGTTGAGGGACGCGCTGAAGCTTGGGGCAGCTGCCGCCAAGGCGCGGTGGGGAAAGACCACTGTGTAACGTCTGCCTGTGTAAGCACAGAGGGCCAACGCAGTTAGGGGGTTCTGCTGACCGCCCAGCTAAATATGTGGATAGTATTCGTACAGACCTGTATATATGAATGATTACTCTGTCTCTGTATGCAAAGAAATGGAATGTTTATGTATGTATGGCATGACCAATTGTACAGATCATCAAAATATTTTATGAATAAAGTACATTTTTGAAATAAAAAAATGTATGCAGGAGGCCAAAAGGATCATGGACAGGAGTTTCGGAGAGATGGCCACCCAGAGTTGAGGCAAATAGATAGGTAATGGTCACAAGGGGCAGGCAGACAGTTCAGGACCCTTGTCTGGCTATCCCCCTCTCAAACAGGTATGCAGCTTTAGGTACTGTTTGGGGTTAGCCTATCAGGGAATGACAACAACAGTAACCAAAACAGTAGCACCACTGTCGATGTCTGCTTTGTTCCACAAATCTGGAAGACACAAGGTTTCTGTACAACAGCAATAGCTTTATTATTGGACAGCTAGCAAGAGATTCAAAGCGTCTCTAAAGAAGCGGAGTGCCTACTTGTAGTGACTCGTCTTCATGTATCTCTGCCTTACACCCAGAGACAGTATATTTTTTCGGAATTGAACAAAGACTTATCAGTCACATGAATGATTGTCATCACATCATGTAAAGTAGGTAATTATGAATTTATAAAACCCGATGAATGTGAATGTTCTGTAATAATGTGTGAATGTACTATAGAAACTGTTTATCACATTTTCCATGATTATGTGTCGATAGAAAGAAATTAAGGCAGAAAGGTTTTGTGTGCTACAAATGGGGAACTCACATACCTATGAGGGAAAGTGAATGGGGAAATCACATACTTATGCTAATATGGAGGAGAAATAAGATAATGGGAGACGGAGGCAGTTAACTGGGTTGGGGCCAGGTCTATTAGTCCTGTCTGGAAAGGACAAAGGTCTTGTCTAGGCTTACTTGAGTGTAGCAGCAAGTCCTTTGGTAGTAGGATTTTTAACCCTAAAGACCTGAATGTGCCCTGAAAGAGAAGTAAAGCATGGAACTGACCCCTCTGTGACATTTTAACTTCCTCACTACAACCAGCTCTGTTGTTCAGTAGGGCAGGTTGAAGTGCAGACAAGCAGAGGACAGAGGATGGGGATCTGATATATCAGCACTTCCAGACAGCATTTGACAAAATGGTGAATAAAAACAAAATTCAGAAGGTTGGATTCCAGGGGCTTAAGGGTGGAATATCAATTTCGATAGAGGATTGGCTGACTGACAGAAAGCAGAGGTTTGTGACAAATGTGTCTTTTTCTGGCAGACAAATTGCAATTAGCTTGAATGAAGAAATTGTGAATATCTTGATTTGTATTTGCTGGAGTTCAAAAGAATGAGAGGGAATCTGATTGAGATCAATAAAATGCTAAAGGGGATTGATATGGTGGACGTCCAACAGATGTTTCCCCATTGTGGGACAGTCTCAAACAAGAAGGCATAGAAATAGGGTGAGAGGAGGTAGGTTCGAAACTGAGATGAGAAGAAATTACTTCTTTCAGAGGGTTGTGAATCTGTGGAAGTCACTGCCCCAGAATGCAATGAATGCAGAATTGATGAAAAGCAGGATAAAGGACTATGGGGAGCAGGCAGGAAAGTGGAGTTGAGACCAGGATAAGATCAGCCATGATCATGTTAAATGGCTGAGCAGGTTTGAAGGATTGAATTGCCTACTCCCGTTTCCAAATCCTATATTCCTATGAGATCAGTATTCCAAATAATTACCTCAAAATTAAGGTGACACATCAGAATGATGAAAGAAGGAATAGATTTGTGTTTTATGAAAGTGTGATTTAGGCACTGGAGTAGGCCATTTGGCCCTTATGCCTGTTCCACATTCAAATTGATCATGGATGATCTGGTTGTGGTCTCAGCTCCACTTTCCTGTAGCACCATTTTCACACACAAGAGAAAACAACCTCCTGATATCCATCCTATCCATCCGTCTCAGGATCGTAATGTCTCAATATGGTCACCACTCTTTCTTCTAAATTCTAATGGGGAATAAGTTTAACCTGATTAATACTTCTTCACTAGATAACTTCTTCATCCATGGAATGAATCAAACCAACCTTCTCTAAACTGCTTCTAAAGCAGTTCTGTCTGTTTTTCAAATTAGGATTTAAAATGTACAGAATATTCCAAATGCAATCTCGTCAACAGCTGTACAGCTACATTCAAACT
This sequence comes from Chiloscyllium plagiosum, assembly GCF_037043375.1. Taxonomy (NCBI): domain Eukaryota; kingdom Metazoa; phylum Chordata; class Chondrichthyes; order Orectolobiformes; family Hemiscylliidae; genus Chiloscyllium; species Chiloscyllium plagiosum. Next base: position 60,984,242 of record NW_028270154.1, on the reverse strand, counting down.
TCTCTACTTTTTTATACCATTCGCTTTCCTAATTAACTGATATACTTCCATACTAACTTAGTGCTATTCATGTATTACTACTAAATATGGACCATCTGGTTCTGGAGACTTGTTAGCCTTTACATTCAATGGTTTTCTTAGCACTATGGTGGAGGTGATTATGTTAAATTCATTCCTCCATATCACCTCTTGATTTTCAGATACCTTTCAGAAGTTTTCTATGCCTTCTCTCATGAAGACAGACACAAATATTTATTCAAATTCTCTATAATGTCTTTGATTTTCCATTATCAATTACCCAGACTCACTCTCCAGACAATAACATGAGATTACTTACTCTTTTCCTGCTCAAATATTTGCAGATACTCATATTTTTTATTATTAGTTCACTTTTTCTTAAGTACAGTTTTCAGCCTCTTTATTATCCTTTTCTGTCATTTCTTCCAAATTTGAATATTTTTGCAGATTTCTACAGTCATTCTTTCAATTTAATATCCTTAGATCCCTACTTAACCACAGACGATATATCCTTCTGAGAGTCTTTCTTTCTCACTGAAATAAATCTAAATTGAAAGTATTGAAATGTCAAATAATATTAATATCTCCTTAAGACACTGCCAGTGCAATTCTAATCATTTAGCTTTTAATCTATATCTCTAGTTCATATTGCATTATTATGGAGATCTCCAGTATAGATCTTATAGCCTTGCATCCAGTGAGTTCCAGATTCCCACTTACCTCTGGGTGAGAATATTTTTCCTCACATCACTTCTAAACCTTTTGCTGCTTACCTCAAATATATACCGCCAGTCATGGATCCCTCCACAAAGTGGAAACATTGATTTAATCCTCTCCCTCCCTTCCAATCTTTGCCTCTCTTTCAGTCGTATGTCACTGCACCTGACAGATTTTGCAAGTAAATTGATCATTATCGGAAACATGGGTGATTTAGTGGTGAGAAAGGTGAATAGTAAAACAGGTGATTTGGTAAACAGTGAAAAGAAAATAGGTAAAAACAAGGACTACAGATGCTGGAAACCAGACTCTGGATTAGAGTGGTGCTGGAAAAGCTCAGAAGTTCAGGCAGCATCTGGGGAGCAGGAAAATCGATGTTTCAGGCAAAAGCCTTTCATCAGGAAGAAAATATTCAGCTGGGCATGAAAACACTTTGGGATAAATGAAGAAAAAACACCATTGCCTAGAGAGAATCGCACCTTGACTTATGGAACTTAATTATAATATATAACCAGTTGCTCCCAATGTTGCTAGACTTCTCCATCAATTTTCCCAGATTGTTCACCATAGGTCACATTGTTCAGACCTATACTAGATTCTCCCTATTGTATTTTTCATTTAATAACTATTTCTTCCTAAGTACTTAATACATAACATATCAACAATGATAAAATGATAACAATGGCTTACCTCATTATTACTATATTCATATAAATAGTTTAGAAAGCAGGCACACAAATTCTGCTGTACAAAAGAATATGGTAACAAAGAAAAAAACGAGCTCTAGCAGTTTACAGTTTTCATTGGAGTTACTTTAAGGTCATAGATGAATCTAAAATATATTTTAATTATCAGAATCACCAAAGGTTTAGATTTCCCATTATCAGAATTTATCAACTAGAGCTATTGCCAGTCTATAGAGCTTTGTTAAATTATCATAAAATTAATATTTTTGCTCCTGTATTAACAAATTCATTTACCCTCAAACAAATTTGTGCACAGCATTACATTATGGAAATAAGGCTTACTTCTAAATAATGTATAACGATTTTTTGAACAATTATTAGTTCCTTATTGCTTTATGCCTCAGTTATGTTATGTATTCACACTTACAAATTACATAGAACATAATAAAAATGCTAAATGACTGTCTGGTCCATTTTTCTATCATAGCAATTAATTGCTGGTTGTATATATTATGCTGTAGCTTCTCAGTCTCTTGGACACTAATTGTTATGGTGAAAGCACTTTAAGAAAATTTGAAAACATCTGCATGACTAAGAATGATATTTCTGATTTAAAACCACTTCAGTATACTGCTTTCTGAAGAAATATAACACAGAATATCAATGAATATAACATATTTTGCTTTTATGTTATTAAACTTAAGGTACAGTTAGTGTAATATTTATAGGTATCTCATATAATTTATTTTCCTAAGTAATACATAAATAGAATGCAAATAGTCTACTTATAATAAATTACAGTGTTAATCACTAAGTTGTTATATAGTTCCACAAAGATATTTTGCCAAGTATCAAACATTAATTTGAGTCTAAATGATGAGGCTATGTACAGCAAGAAGAAAAAGACATGGGACAAAATAAAAATATAAATTGTATTATCAAAAGATAAATGTAATGAACGATGTGAAAAATGTAATTATTCCATCAATTTCATTGTCTGTTCATGTTCATTCTGAAATGAACCATCATGCTATGTGCTTGAACCTTACAGTGTCTTAAAAAAAAACTAGAGTATTCATTAACTGCTGCATTGCTGAAGATGCTATGCTTTACATTGATTTCTTTTTAACTGAGACTGCTCAGAAGGAAAGAAAATCACCTGCTATTTGAAAAGTACGAGGAAATGCTATGATGTTTCATAAACATTCCTTCCATAACGGGGGCAGGTGTTAGCATAGTGGTAATGTCATTGTTCCAGAATGCAAAACTAATGATCAGAGAACATTAGTTTGTATTGCACAATGACAAATGATGAAATTTGAATTCAATAAAAAGCTTGCTTCATGGTGACCATATAACTACAGCTGATTGTCATAAACACCCATCAGGTTGACTAATAGCCTTTAGAGAACAGAATCTGCTATTCATACCTGGTCTGGCCTACATACGACTCAGCACTTTCAGCAATGTGGCTAAGTTTAAAATACATTTTGGGCAACAAATGCTGACTATTCAGCAATGCTCACATTTCATGAACTAATTTAAAAAAATACTACTATTATCATTCTGGCTTTTGAGATGTTTCAAATCTAAAATGTCTGCAAGCCAATTGATTTTTAAAAAAGATATTAAGTAGCCTCTTATCCCTTTTTAAAAGTAACTTGGGACTGGAGGGCTTAAATTATAGAAGAAAAATAATATGCTGGGGCATTTTTCTTGGACTGTCGGAGGCTGATGGCTGACCATATAGATGTTTATAAAAATCATAAGAGGCATGGATAAGGTGAATAGCCAAGGTCTTTTTACTAGGTAGGGGAGTCTAAAATTAGAGGCCATGGATTTGGGTGAGAGGGGAAAGATATAAAAGGAACTTGAGAGGAACTTTTTTGAAAAAAAGCATGGAGCATGGATGGAATGAGCTGCCAGAGGATGTGGTGGAGGCGGGTGCAATTACAATATTTAAAAGGCATCTGTTTTGGTTTATGAATAGGAAAGGTTTAGAAGGATATGGGCCAAATGTTGGCAAATGGGACTAGATCAAATTGGGATGTTTGGTTGGTGCGGACAAGTTGGACCCAAGTCTGTTTCCATAATGTATCACTCTATGACTCTGTAACTGTAAGATGTTGAACATTTCTAGATCTTGACCCCGCACTTGCTGCTGACGTCCCCTCATCATGATCTTCTTGAAGACTTGGAAAGATGGTAACCAGTGGCTTGTTAGGTCCTACTGCAGCAGGACTTGGTCTACAAAGGAGAGGGTTTTTTGTGGGTCCACAAACATTTCAGCAATGGACAGGTGTGTTTTTGTCAAATTTGCTGTGGGATGCCAAGGCATTAATGCATTCTAAGGCACTACCAAGGCTGATATCTTTCTTTCATACATACTCTCTGATGATGGCATCTCTTCACTGTTCTAGTTATGAATTTGTTGGTGAAATAAGCTGCAATGCCAACAGTGAATGATCTTCTAGAGGACAAGAAACAGGGAATTCCCAGTCTGTGGTCATGGCAGAAACATTTTTCACAACTTCCACAAGCAACAAAATCATATTACTTGCTTTTGTTTTGTTGTTTATGTACATATGGATTGATTGTTAGCATCTGGCTGACAAAAAAAAGCATTGTCTAAATGTTCTCTGTCAGGTTTGGTGCATCTGAACAGCAAAAAAAGGGCAGCTGGCACGTGCTAACTGGAGGGCTGAGAAGGGAAATCCTAGTTAGGCAGTAAAATTGGGAATCATCCTGATCATTCAAGCTTTCCCCATTTTCTTTCCATTTGGTATAAATTGGTCTCATGCAGTATTACAAAACAGGCAATGTCAAATTGAGCACTATTTGTGCCTTTTGCCCCATCTTATCCTCCATTGCTATTGGTCAATTCCTTGAAGCCTATTTTGTGCTACTTCCAAGACAAGTTTATAACTAGTATTTCTGACATGGTTTCATTAAAAGATTGCAAGCTACTTATTCTATTCATTCATATTTTTATGCTGTTATGACACAGAGACTGACAATTGAACCAAATCAACATTTCCATTTCTGTATTCACAACACAGTAAAATTAAACCATCAAAGACCACACTAATTACTCAATGGTTTCTAACTGGATTTTTGAGTAATCAATCCCAGGCTTTGTGTATCATTAATTCCAAACATCGGTTTTTGTATTTCAAACAAAAAGACTTAACTATTTATTAAATATACAATAATTTTAATACCGGAAAAATAAAAAGAGGTAAACTAATATCTAGGCTTTAAACCTAAAATATTTGGTTCCAGCTCCCAAAAGACAGACAGACAGACAACACAGTTAAGAGATAAATAAAAGAAAATAACAAAACTGACCAGATTATTAAAATGGTTTTCATGACACAACATTGTTTCACAGGCATAGATGTGGACTTCTTGGTTGCTTTTCTGGAATTGTAAATTAGGGTCACCTTCTCTATTCACTTAGGTAAAGGCAGCAAAGCTTTGTGTACAACTTCTACCCTTTGGGCTTCTGAAAGCTGGTGTAGCAGATTAGGCAGGGAACTTCCAAATCTTCATGCAATCTCAGTAGCAGCCAAAAACCATATTCCCAGAAAATATAGATCAAAAAAACAATTCAATTCTGGTTCCCTCCTAATAGACTAATCAGCAACAATGTACACTAAGTGTAATGCTTTATCAGTAGTTTGGTAGAGCTGTTTTGCCAGCTTTTTAAATGGCCAGTATGTTTACTGATCAGTTCATTGAAACAGAGAAGGTCAGTACAGTTCATTCAAATAGAGAAGGTCTGTACTCCCCCATTACAGCATTTAGTCACATCTCATTTGTACTTTTCCAATTAGATGTCCATTTCAAGTGTTCATTGCTCTTTGTTTCAAGGATAACCTACGAATATCAATCCTGAAGTGAGTTTTACTCATTTGAATGTGTGTTCCATTGTTTTACTCCCATGGTTTATTTCAACCTGATATTCCAAACTGGGATTTCGCACACTATTTGTTATCTTGTTAATATCTTTAAGATCAGCAAGATACTTTCAGATTTTTCTCTCCCTCGGTTCTCATCACATTTGCTGTACAATTTTCTTTTCCCGCATCTTGGTGCCAATGTAATGGGATTTGTTTGGCCACACATCTGCCACACTTAAATAATTCTTATCATTGCACTGCAGTTTCCCACTCCTCTGATTTGTTTGTAGTTATGTAATCCTTCGACTTGGTCTTCAGCATTTTAGCAGCACATTTGAAATGGTTGATTTGTAATTGAATTTTCATAATAATTTTTAATGATGATGCCATGTTTTGATATCATCTGTCTGTATTCTTGATGCTATGTTAGTGTACAAACCTACTTTGCTATTCATTTTGGCTTGCTTACTCAACCAAATCAGGTCAATGTTTCAAAGTCACTATTAGTTTCATCTGTCTGACTTCACATTTGACTTTTGCATTTTCTTCAGTCGCAGATAGTGCTTAATTCAATTAGGATCTACTCTGCTTTGTCAATTTCAGTGAAACAAAATAAGCTAAGTTATTTTGGTACTGTATTAATTCCACAGATTTCTCACTGCTTTCAACTCGAGGAGTTCAACTGATGCTGGTATTCTGTTCAACTGTTGGTAAAGCATAATCATAATTAGAAAGATCTACAAATCAGTTCAATTATGAGGACAAACAATCCTCAAACTTAAAAGTCCTGCTGTTTTTTGGTGTTTCTCAAGAATGGAAATTCACATTGGAGCAGTGGAAAGGATTTTTCCAATTTGATTACCAAATGTCAACATCATTCATTCCCAAATCAATTACAACATGATAAAGTGAAGAAGAAACTTTTTCTATTTTGCCTAAACAATTGTTGATACCTTTCTCAAAGTATATGTTTATTTTACATTAAAGCAATGTAGAAAGCTTTTCTTCGTGTTATTAATGTAAACTATAACATTGATAGAAATTATCAAAATCCTTTGTAGTTCCAATAAATGCTATCAATAAAAGACCTTCCATTTATGTAACACCTTATCTAATGTTTTGGCCATATAAAGTATTACTCAACAAATGAAGTTCAATAATGTGGTCTGAATCCAATGATGTTGGATCCAATGCTTCCAGTCCCCGTTTGGACCTTGTGTAAGTACAGGAGGCTGCTCTTAGATAAATGTCCATTTATATAATAATAGGTTCACAGTGCTGGGTTCAGCAATCAGTGCCCTATTAAAGTAAAACATTTTATCACTTGTGTGTCAAATACTGTCCTGGCAGGGAAAAGGGTACCAGGTATTGGTTAGAAAACCCAGGTCAATAACCACGGTGCTGGAGTGGGGGAATGCTGAGGGGAGAGAATCAAAGCTTCACCAATCTTTTAAACAGATTTCACATCAGCCCGTCAATTCCAAAGAAGTGTTGTGCAGTTGAAGCTGTGCTTAGACATTACAAGCACACAACATTTGAGTATCTTAAGTGTCGAAACCGTACACCTAATTAGCCTGGCACCTGCAATGTACATAACTCCTCATTTAATTTGCACTCTGCTCAAATTGAAGTGTGCTGTCTGTCTTACCTCTAAATCTGATTTTTTTTCAATGTAAGCATTTAATTACTCATATCATTATTCCCTTGAAGATTAGTTACAGCTGCTCTGTAAACAAATGTAACAATCAATTATACAGTGAGGTCCAATATACAGTAAATAAATTCAATGACCATTTCATGTCTCTTTTTATTCTGACAGTTGGTGAATCAATATCATTCATCACATCAGGCAATATTCTCTTGCTTAAAATATTGTCATGGCATTATCATTCACATGGCAGAAAACATTTTGCTTTAATAGAGCATTAGAAAAACAGCTCCTCAAAAATATAGCATTGTCAGTATAGCACTTTGACACTTGTCTTCTTTATCTGGTAAAATCCTGAAGGCACACTTGAAACTGTGAAAGTTTCACTCTGAGTCATAACCATTGTCAAGAGAGCCATTTTCAATGGGTGGCATGGTCGCTCAGTGGTTACCACTGCTGCCCCACAACCCCTTGGACCAGCCTTGAGTTGCTCTGTGTGGAGTTTGCACATTCTCTCCTTGTCTGCACATGTTTCCTCGGATGCTCTGGTTTGCTCCACAGTCCAAAGATGCGTAGGTGGATTGGTCATGCTAGATTGACCATAGTGTCAAGGGATCTGCAGGCTTAGTTGGATTAGCCATTGGAAATGCAAGGATAAAGTAGTAGGGTGGGGCTGGGTAGGATTCTTTTCAGAGGTTCAGTGTGGACTCGATGGACCAAATGGCCTCCTTCCACACTGTAGGATTTCTATGAACCAGGTGAACAATTTCATTATAATGATATCCAGTGGAGTCAAAAAGCGTACCCGTTGCTCTTATCTCCATAGCAATGATATTCTTGGTATATTTTTGAAAGAAAACTTACAATGATGGAGTTAGACTCATCGTGTTCTGTCTTTTCTTTGAGTTCACTGCCACATTTTCCTTCCTAAGTCTCCCTTTAGTAATAAACTCCCCGAATTATTTGCATAGCCACCACTTGACCTTGCCATTCTACATGTCAATTTCAGATAGGGCTATCTTTGATCACTGTGTTGTTTCACTCCCCACCTACATCCACCTTGTGTTCTGCCTGTCCCTCAAAAAAATCTCTCTTAATTCACTTGCCACCATCTATCTTTCATTCATCTTGACATACCTGCACTCACCACACCCCTTAGTCATGCTCTGTAGCTCACTTTTCATACTTTTCAACCCATCAAAAGCATTATTCTTCTTCAGTCCATTCATTCACATTCATCTCTATTTCATCAACTCAAAGGGACACACATACTTAAAAGTCTGCAACAGACCATCAGCAGAGCCATTCATTGCTAAATTTGTTTTGACCACACAAAGAACAATTGGATCCTTTTTCAACTGGCCCAAATTACTTGCTATTCCAGGATTATCCTGGAATGTAAAGGTGGTCTCCACCTTCCTTCTCCATGACAAACCATCTTCTTAAACTTCCACACTTATCTCACTTGTCCTCATCTCCAATATCAAATGTGAGAAGTTCATAAAAATTTGGGTCAAATAGAGTGATATCAACTATTCAGATATTTCTGTCATTTCCCCTACCTTCTCCCATTCTTCCAGAAACCCCATTATGTGCTCTGGTATCCTATTGAATTTATATTTTTCACTGGATTTTATACATCCTACGTTCTCTGAGCTCATCTTTACCAGAGGCACATCTTATACCTCAATTCCCAGCTATCTACCACTTAACTTCCCATTTTTGTCCTGACAATAGATTATATTATCAATGGTTCCCTCTCCTTGTGTCTGTTCCCCTTCACTACAAATTTATTAACCTCATCTTTCATCTCAAAATACCCAAAATTGACACCCCCATCCTTGCAAAATATTGTTTCATTTCCAACCTCTCTTTCTCCTGTAAGCCCTAGATTGTGTTATCATCTCCCAAATCCAGCTGACCATTCTCATAATTGCACATCTAATTCATTTTAATCATGTTTCCATCTCCACTGCAATATGAAAACACAGTGCAAGTCAAAAATGACATTCTGTGCAAGTTTACAATGCAAAACTATCTTCATCGCTTTCCGCCTTCATACAGCCTTTAACATGGTCAACAACGGCATGTCCTCCATTGCCTCACCATCATTTGTGAGCCTTTTCGATAAACTGCGATGTAACTGTAACCTCGGTTTTGTGATAGAAACTCTGCAAGAAGATTTGGTAGCTCTATATATTATTAAATATTGCTTGAAGAAACACTTTGAGATATGGCCTGAGCTCATCTGAAGACATGAACACAAACAAAATTATAATTTGAATCCATGCCTTTATTAACTCTACACAGAGTTATTCCAATCCACCTTGGTCTATGATCTTCCACCCTGCATCAAACATGCTTCTTCAAAACTGTTCTACCCATATCTTGACTCACACCAATTCACCAGTCACCTCTGTGTTGCAAATCTCTATTAGCGCAGTCAACCTCATTCTAAAATTTGATTTGCTGCTTTCAAATCCCTTCACGAACTGACCCCGCCCTATCTCTGTACTCTGCTTCGGCCTTGCACGCTTTTGACATTGCAGCATTTCTCCAATTCCAGCATTTAGTGCATCACAAATTTTAATGGTTCTGTCATTGATAGCCTAGTTTAGAATGCCTTGACCCTGATCTCTGAAATTCTGACACTAAATCTATCCATCTTGTAATATCTCTCTCCTCATTTGAGGTGCTGCTTGAAAGCTACCTCACTGCCCACACTTTTAGTGTTTGGATAACTCCTCCTATCGTTTTGTGTTAAAATCTGTTTGATAAACTTCTAATGCAGCAACATTGGGATATTTTGATGCCTTAAGGGTGTGATATAATTGCAAATTGTTGTTGGATTTAGCTAAGGCTTCTTTCTGTGACATTGAATATTACTGGGAACTAAATAAGGCCAAAGAAAGGATGTGTTTCCTGCTCAACCAAAGGAGAAGTGGTCAACTCAATACTTGGTCAAATGTTTTCCAGGCATCTTTTCAATGCAGTATGTTAATAGCCAAAATATAAAACAAATTGCATTCATTTTACACTCAAAAATGGTTGTAATGAGATCTTTTAAATCTCAACTTTGACCCATTGATTACAATAATTAACATTTATTTCTTTGTTCCTGGCTTTTTCTTCCCTCTTTACATCAGACTCAACAATCCATACATGCTTTAAATTTTCCCTCTGTCTTAAGTTACTTGATTACATCTCTGGCTTCATTTAATCTCATCCAGTTGGCATAGTCAATTTGCCTTGTTATTTATTTATTTAATGTACATCTACTGCCAGACAGTGAACAGAACTGTACCTAATTCTATATCTGTTAAGATATTTGAAGCTATCACATTCTTAGTGGCTGTGCACTGCCCTTCGAACATAACTGAGGACAGGCAGACACCTAGAGATGCTATTCATTCAGAGAGATGCCAATAATCCCTGCGGCAACATGCGAGAAACACTGCAGTTATTTGTTTCTCCTTGAGCCGGTTCAATAACTATCAAAGCAACTCTGAAAAAGGAAAACAAAATAAAGTAGCTAAAATCTAGCAATGGCAATTAAGTAGTTATAATGGGTTCTGGCAGTACTGTTCTTGGGAAATAAGCATAGTTTGCTTGAATGCAATTTCTTCATCACAAAGTGGCGGATGCTTTCTGTCAACATGCAAAAACTGCAGCACAAAATTTGATGCTCAAAATGTAGTTTTTGTTCAAATTTCTAATCAGGTTTGTTGTCTGAAATGCCAAAAAATACAGAAATACAATTGGAATGTTTACTCTCATATCTGTCCATTGTAATAATCCAATAATTATAATCACCAAAATGTATTCATTGCTGCAAGGATGCTGAAAAATGTGTTGCTGGAAAAGCGCAGCAGGTCAGGCAGCATCCAAGGAGCAGGAGACTCGATGTTTCGGGCATAAGCCCTTCTTCAGGAATGAGCAAGGATGGTCACTTAACTGGTAACTCGGATTTCTTAATGAACTCTTCAAACTTCCTTTTAGTATATCAAAATGGCAGTGGCTGGTACTTTCTTGGCAAACACAATATTGCTTTGTAACTATACTGTTATGAATTATCTAAGTACAACACAAATGACGTATGTGAATTCTGTTTACTTCAAAATCTCTGGTGGGCTTATTTAGAGCTAACTTAATATATGCAGGTTAAACTGCAGACACAGCCTGGACCAAGACTGCTGCAAAACAGAGAGCCAATGGTCAGATGGCAACATCTGCAAACTTGGTTTATTTGTATGTTGTGTCCCTCTGCTTTTGAGTGGTATGAGTGGCAATAGCATTAAAAATGTACTCACACAGAACTGGTTAAAGACACCTGTTATTACAGAATTCCATATGTGGACATCATATTAACCTACTGAGTCATCTAAAAGTCCTTAAAGAACTGCATCCCAATGATGATAGCACAGCATTCCCTTTTTTTCTAAAAGCTGGCTCTCATATGCCATGAGTATAAACATGCAGGCTGAATTTTCCAGCTTGAAAAAGACGTGGGCAACGAAACGTTAGTTGGGAAGAAATTTGTGAAATAGCATTCACAATGTTAAGAAAAATAAGTCAAATTTTCAACCCAATCTTTAAGCAGTGAGATGAGAACCTCACTAGTGAGTATCAAGATGCTTATTTGTATTCATTACTATTTCATTATTACCTATTCTTGTCTCAATTATGTACGTGGCATGCTATTCTGTCAAGTGGCAGGCAGAAACTAAGCAGCAACAATTGAAAGTCAAGTGTGTACCTGAGGGTTCCAGTTTGCCACTTGGCCCTTGGGCCTCCATCTTGGTCAACCCTAAGTCAGTCAGAGTAAGCCATGGTCAGTCCTGACTATCTATTCATTGAAAGTCAATGGGAGTTATCAGGGGCCAGGGCTGTGGTGGGAATTTGGGGAAATGAATTGTGAGTATTGGAGGCTGCATGCTGGCATGCAGAAGAGCTAATAATTGTGAAGGGGAGCAACTCAATTGAAAAAGTTGGGAGATGATAGAACATGGGATGCAAGGGGGGCTGCAGGAAGTGGGTCATCAGTCATTACAACCACCCTTGCTTTGATGCAGGAGAAATGCATATCTATGCTTGATATAATTATACTGTATGCTGGCTAAGGGGTGAAATTGGAAAATGAACAGTTAAATAAAATTGCTAGGGCGGAATGTGGGAAAAATTGACAGGGTGGGTAAGGCAGATATAGACATGAAGCTTTGGGGTGTCACCCAGATTGACAGACTGATATGTGACTGTCTCCTTGAAGAGCTACCTGTGCCACCTTCCATCATCATCCGAAACACAAGTTCACAATCAGGATGGAAAATGGTTGCTTCCACACCCAGAGTGGTCATGGGAGGTGTTTTTTTCAATGGGAGAGACTATTTCAGTACTAGAGTGGGTTTACTCAGTTTTGTTTCTTTCTCTGATGTAGAAGTCTCTATTTTTGAGTAATATGAGTCCTTCAAGGGTCAATAGCATTAAAAAAAGTACTTACATAGAGCCAGTTAAAGACAACTGTCATCACAAAATTCCATATGTGGACCTCAACACATTGAACTACCTAAAAGTCCTGGCCACGAATTATCCCTACCAATGGTGTTGAAGCCCAAGTAATATCAGGCAAACTGCAAAAACTCATCACTGTTGCAAAAGTTGCAATCGCATTCCAAAATAGTTGAGCCTTCACACCGTGCGTGAGCTGAACTATAAAATGTCCACACCAATATCCTTACACAATGCTGCCTTTCTTGTATAATGAGGGGGGTTGGAGGTTGAAGGAGAAGTTTTCATGATTGTCAACATATTTATAATCTCCTTCTGTATGTGTGCCAAAAGTTTTAAGCAGATTTATGTCGATGTGTCCCATTGCCTAACTGGTAGCAGGCCTCCATGTCCCAATGTTTTGACAACACTATTTACATGTTATTTCTGTGTGCTGCAAATGCTAAAGAATCACATTACTAGAGAGTTGCTTTTGCTTACACAAGTTCATTGGATTTAATTGAGTCCACTGCACTAAGAGTTTCCACAGTAATTAATGAGAAACACATGCTGGATGAGCATCAATCTCCAGTGGATGTGGAGCAGCCTCCTACAGTGCAGCTCTCAGGCACAGGTGTCCACATGATGTCATAAAGAGGCAGAGGAGCCAGGGTAACCTGTCTTCCATGGAATGGTGTGCAGATGTGAAAGGGGCAGTGTGTTATACTCTATTAAAGAGGTGGTGGTCAGAATGCCATGTCATGCTGTCTAGCTTATCTGCAAAAATTCACCTTTCATAGGGACCAATGAAGGCCTGAAGAAATCTTCTCCACATCAAGTTCTCATATAGCCTTGTCTGGGGCTTCATTGCAATAATGTGCAGACAGAGCATGCCACTTAAATTTTGGATTCTCTGAGGCAGACAATTGGACGGTGAACCAAGGCTATTTAACAGACAATGTGGATCCTCAAGAACTGCAACCTTGTACTAAGTGAAAAAACAAGCACATTTTCCAGAAGGAACAGCACCTTCAGCCTCCTACAGCACAGCAGCATTGGTCAAAGCAGCACAGGGAGGGTTTCTTTGTGAATCGCTTTCAATGCAACTGTGTTGCATGAAGTCATATTTCACTGACTCTAAATGTTTTGATGCTACAGAGCCCAATATCCCCAGTTCCCAATATCTCAACTGCAAGTGTAGTTTACTGTTTTAATCTTTCAATGCTATTCATGCTATTTCATTAGAGTTAAGGTCACAAGCTGATAGAAGCCTTCATGATGTCTGATGTGCTGTCAATCAGTCATGGGAAATATTATGCTAGTATGAGCATTATGGAAGGAATAGCTGTCATCTAGACAGTTTTAGAACATGATGTTGCTGTAGCGATGGCTAGCTTCTCTACTTTACCTATTGTAATTGCTGCTAAAATGACATTCACTCACAGAGCTGACAATGAGAAGTGAACATATGTTTACAAATGTGTTTGTGTATTTACAATGAAGTGTCACCTGCAACACCAATGTGCCTTCTTAACATCTTCTTCCTCCCATTATGTCTAGATGCAGTCCCAGAGAAAGCTTACCCTATCGGGGAGTCTGTTGGCTTTAGTGTTTTGGGCAGGTGACTTTAATAGCATTTATGGCTAAAGGGCCAGACATGATGAGGGTGTCCTGCACAAATGCAGGGTCAGCTTCCTCAGCTTGAAATCCCACAGGGCTGGAGATTACAAGCAGGGAAAGAGTGGAGGGGTTAGGTACATCTGGAGTGTCCTGAAAGGAGACTTTTGTGGAGCCTGTATGTGATTCCTCTTTTGATTAAATGCCTGCTGACATCACCCTGTTTACTTGAGATGAATGAGCAACTTTTGTAGGGTCAAGGTCCTTTGTTCCTCTGGTCACCATGCTTTTGGTATGGAGCACCAATGGCCACAGCATTGGAGTGTGAGTCTGTGTGCGTATCCAGCAGATACTCCATGTGCTGGGTTTGGCTTCAATGATAGCCATCAACCTGTCCATAGAAAAAAACAGCTGTTCAGACACTGGAAGTAGCATGGTACGAACGGAATTGTTTGACTCTAACCTTCGAGTCATTTGCCTAAGTGTCTCTGACAAACCTGACTCCCACTCTTGTATCTCCTTGTACATTTGAATGAAGCATTAATGGCGAATACAAGGGGTCTTCCCCTGTTTGGGGATGTGCTCTGAGAGCCAATATTCTGGGACATTTCTTTCTCAACTAGTTTTGGGCACATAACAGTGATGAGCTCCTGAATGTCATCTTGACTTTAATCTAACTTAAGTACTCATCAAAGTGTCAGTATTTGAACTGGTGAACAATGCAGAAAGCAGTCTTGCTGATGTTTCCTCTGAGGGATCTGTAACTTCTTGCTCAGAGACAAAGGGTGGCATGGTGGCTTACAGCAGCAGGGACCCAAGGTTCAATTCCAGCCTTGGGCAACTGTCTGTGTGGAGTTTGTACATTCTCCCCATGTCAGTATGGGTTCCCTCAGGGTATTCCAGTTTCTTCCCACAGTCCATATATGTGCAGGTTATGGTGGATTGGCCATGCTCAATTGCCCATAGTGTCCAAGGATGTGCAGGCTAGGAGGATTAACCATGGGAAATGCAGGGTTACAGGAATTGGGTGGGGGGGTGGGTGGATCTGGGTGGGATGCTGTTTGCAGGGTTGTTATGGATTCGATGGGCCAAATGACCTGCTTCCACACTGTAGGGATTTTATGATTCTAGAGAAGTGGATGATGCCCTGAAGCGATAGTCTTTTCAGGATGTAGATTGTGCAAATGCCTTTGGTGCCTGTAGTACAAGAAAGAGAAAGAGTTGGAAAGTAATGGTAGATGTTTGAACATGTTAAAATACATTCATTACACTGGTAATGGAACAACAGCACAGCAATCAACAATGCATCTGACTTGGTGGCTGGGACATGGAGGTGTCAGCATCAAACATATGAACAGTCACGGTCCTCTTACCACTAAAGGCAAGGAATGTCACTTCATAGGAGGTTTGGAGATGAATGCTAGGCACCCCACTAACTGTCACAGCTCTTTCTGATCCACAGTGGGACATTTTCTCTTGGAATGCGGCAAAGGGAGAAACTGATTGAAGCAAAAGTAGCTAATACAGCTTTAAGTGATGAAACAGGTGGGGCAAAGTGTTTTGAGGTGTATATAGTGAATAGGCAAGCGCAGAGCGCTTGTAGTCTTCATAATCTGGGGTTGGAGTGAAGAGGAGCAAGTGAGAGAGGAGAGTGAGAGTGGTAGACTGTGCGCCTTGGTAGAAGGTGAGTGCATAGTAGAGTCAGAGTGAGTTTGAGGTAAAAGAGAGAAGATGGCGACACATACCTTTGGAGAACGCAGCAAGTTCTTGTTGCACTGCTGGGTGTCCCTCTGGGCCATGGATAGTGCCATGACACAGGTGACAACTTCAGACCATGTCGGCAAGGATCTCCTCTTATGGTCCTGAGGTAAGAAAACAGCTCTCCTCTTCTATCACCTCATCTAACAGGACTTCTAGTCCTGTCAGCAAACCTTTGTGCCAACTTGTTTTTCTGGTTATCTGGAGGCAACATTTTTTCCACAAGATAGCTGTGTTGATCAGTGTCTGGCCGTAAGCACTTGACCAATAAAGCTGGAGATTAAATGTGGTGCTGGCCAACAGAATCCCAGAAGGTTCTGGCTATTTCAAGTATTTCCACCATTGGTAGCAAATCTGTTATTAAAATCTGTGCCATTGAGACATGCTGCATACAAAATAAGGTGAACTGTGGAGAACTGCATGAGATAACCGGCTAGAGCTCACAGAAAGAAACCCTCTGTAAAACACTCAAAAGTCAACATTTACCAATTTCTAGTAAAGTTTGGTTGATAAACAATTAGGGATTATAAAATTGGGAAGAAAAAAGTTGAACATTCCATATATTATTTTGATGGTGTCAAAACACTTTTAGAACTTCTTATGGTTTAACATCTAGAAGTGTGGATTTTGCCCTTGGCTATTCTTGGTTTGCAGACCTGTCATCACTGTGTTGAATGTTGTCCTGATTTTCTATCACTGTCTTGAGCAAGTGGTGCTTCACATTTTATATTGGAATAATTGATTTGTACTTGTGATAGACTTCAGATCCAAATGCATGTTTGCAACTGTTTCTGTGACTTCCTGGATTGCCTGCTTTCTTGAGTCATTGTATTGCAGAATGCCATTTTTGTTCACAACTGTCTTGGCTTAATTAGGAAGAGTGCACTGATTACTACAGCCCACTATTCTATAAGCGATCACAAAATATATAAAATCCCAATGAGGCCACCAATATTACTAATTTACGTGACTGATTGCAGCTCAGCACAAAAACAATTCACATCAGGTTTCGTGAGTAACAGTAAAATCCCTATTCATTATAGCATACGTAATTTTAAAAAGAACATTGAGAAGAAAGGACTTCTCATCTACTTCTATCCAATTTAAATCATAACTCTTCAAAGTTCCAAATACAACACACACCCAATTGTAATTAAGGCAGACAAAAGGGAAATGGTGTAACACACATTCTGTGTGTGGGAAAATAATACAGATAGGGCGAAAATATTTCCATAGATCAAAAATCTAGACCACAAAAAGGAATGTTATTTTCACACAGTCCTTTTATGTTTTAGAAATCTTTCTTTTAATCTTTCTTTAAAATTTTTTTGGTTTTGTTTTCTTTTCTTCACATGGCGCATGAGAGAGGGAGAGATGGATGCTTTCTGTCGGAGGGTCTGGAATTTTGTCTCCTTTGTTGCTGTCCTGACCCTTAGAACCTTCTAGTACTCCACAGCTTAACCAGGCAGTGGTTTGGCAGAATTTCCTTAAGTTGAACGATTCTCAGCATAATTTAGTTTTGAATTTTCTATCTTATTGATTCAAAATGCAGCATTGTATCACACACCTCAGAACATATGCAGTTCTTGATTTCTTAAGCTGTAGAACTCTCTTGGTATTTGCATTGTTGCAGTCCAAATTTCACTTTGGATAGTGCTTCCTAAAACAAAATACATGGTGTCTTACACATTTTTTTGACACATTCAAACATATATTGTAGGTTCCCCTGCCACATATATGGTACGTGTTTCTTTTTTGTTGTAGCATTAAATTGCCTGGTGGTTTTGGTGGGTAGCATGGTGACACAGCAGTTAGCACTGCTGCCTTATAGCACCAGAGACCTGGGTTCAATTCCCACCTCAGGCAACTGTCTGTGTAGAGTTTGCACATTCTCCCTGTGTTTGTTCTGGTTTCCTCCCACAATCTAAAGATGTGTAGGTTAGGTGAATTGGCCATGCTTAATTGCCTGTACTGTTAGGTGAAGGGGTAAATATAGAGGAATGGGTCTCGGATGGTTGGTGTGGACTTGTTGGGTTGAAGGGCCTGCTTCCACACAGTAATCTAATCTGGATGTGTTTTTGCCAAGTTTCTTTGAGCAAATGATGTTAAGCAAATTAGTTTGTTCACACAATGTATTATATTCACAATGTGGCAAGTCTATTCATCCTCTGGATCTTGACTTGAGTCTGCTTTGCAATGAACTTTGTGTTTTAGTTTACACTTACGCAGATCTCTAGTACATTCCCTGCTGCTATTGCAATATTCCTGTCTTCTGTTGGGTGTAGTCTCTGGCTGCACCTTTGGAGTTAGATTTTTTTGCCTAGGTGGGTCCTTTTATTTCATGCATCTCTGCACAGATCTTAGAATGCAGGGCAGCTTCATGGTGGATATAAAAGACTGCACTTGGCACACAGTTTGTTTGCTTTATGTGCCCTAACTACAGTATCTCTACCATTTGTTGCTTACAAAGCTTACTGGCACTGTTATCTAGCTTCAATAGTTTCATATTTTCTGCCCTGTGCTATCTATAAATCAATGCTATGGCACTTCCTTTTTTTCCAAGACGTCAGTTTGGAGTGTTTTGAAAGATATTGAGAAAATCACCAACTCCATTACTTACCCAAACAGTTCACATTGTGAAAAATTGTCCTTGTTGTACAGTGTAGTGACAAATTAATCTATTGATAACCTGTGTCTTTTGCTGGTAGGTCATCACTTCTAATGGATGAATTCTAAAGTTGAATCTTCCATGGAGATGATCACCAAGGACTTCCAATAATTTTGCAGATTCTTTCTAGTTCTCTTCAGAAGCATTACTTAACATTTAGTTCTTTTCTTAATATCCATGACTGTATTGGTGAGAGTGACCACCACACAGTAGTTGTGGAGATGAATCCCACATTCACATTGAGAATAACAAGCATCATGTTGCATGGCAATTATTACCATGCTAGAATAGGACAGACTTCGGACAGATAGAGCAACTCAAAACTAGACATCCATGAGGCACTGTAGGTCATCAACAGCACAGAATTATACTCTAGCACAATCTGTAACCTCATGGTGCAACATATTCCTCCCCCCCCACCACACACACACACACACACACACACACAGAAGATCAATCTGATTCATTGGAGAGTGCAGCAGGGCATGCCTGGAGAAGCACCAGACATATCTGAAAATGAAGTGTCAAGCTGGTGAAGGTACCAAACAGGACTACGCACATGCCAAACAGCAGAAGCAATAAGTGATACAGTTAAGAGATCCCACAACCAGCAGATCAAATCTAAGCTTTGCAGTCCTGCCACTTTCAGTCATGCATGCTGGTGGACAATTAAATAGCTCACTGGAATAGGAGGCTCCAAATATATTCCCATCCTCAATAATGGAACAGCTGAGCACATCGGGGCAAAAGATAAGGCTGAAGCATTCACAGCAATCTTCAGTCTTCAGCCAATTGGGTTCACTCTGTGTGATATCAAGGGAGACACTGGATATTGCAAAGACTATAGGCCTGACAACATCTGGCAATAATACTGAAGACTTGAATTCCAGAACCTGCTGCTCCCCTAGACAAGCTCTTCCAGTACAATTATGACACTGGCATCTATCCTACAATGTGGAAAATTGCCTTGATATATCCTGTATATAAAAAAGCAAGACAAATCCAACCCACCCAATTACTGCACTCTCAGTCGATTGTTGATCATCAGTGAAGTGATGGAAGGTGTCATTAACAATGCTATCAAACAGAACCTGCTCAGCAATAACCTGCTCAGTGGCACCCAGTTTGGGTTCTGCCAGGGCCACTCAGCTCTTGATGTCATTACAGCCTTGGTTCAAACATGGACAAAAAATCTGAATTCCAGATGGGAGTTGAGAGTGACAGCCCTCGAGCAAGTGTGACATCAAGGGGCCCTAGCAAAACTGGAATCAATGTTTATCAATGGGTGGTGCGAACTCTCTGGTGGCTGGAGTCATAATTGGCACAAAGGAAGAAGGTCATGACCGTTGGATGTCAGTCATCTCAGCTCCGGCACATCTCTGCAGAAGTTCCTCAGGGTACTGTCCTAGGCTCAACCATCTTCAGCTACTTCATCGATGACCTTCCCTCCAGCATACGATTAAAAGTAGGGATGTTTGCCGATGATTACACAATATTCAGCACCATTCGTGACTCCTCAGATACTGTATCAGTCAACCTTCAAATACAACAATCTGGACAATATCATGCCTGGGGTGACAAGTGGGCAAGTAACATTTGCATCACACAAATGCCAGGGTATACCTAAACTCAGTAAGAGGCAATCTAACCCTTGTGCCTTGACATTTAAATGTGTTACCATCACTGAATCCCCATTATCAACAACCTGGAGGTTACCATTGACAAGAAACTCAACTTCACTCACTGCATAATCATAGTGACTACAAGAGCAAGTCAGAGGCTAGGAATATTACAGCGAGTAGCTCATCTCCCGACTCACTAAAGTCTCTCCATCATCTGCCAGGCACAAGTGAGGAATATGCCCCACTTGCCTGGCTGGATGCAGCTCCAACAGTTGGTTGATTGGCATCACATTGACAAGCTAGGGGCGGGCAATGAAAGTTGGCCAGCCAGTGACACCTACACCCCACAGGAAAATAAAACAAATTTAACTCCATATCACCACTTTTTACCAACTGATATTAGTATTTTGACAATTTGTTCAACTGGTTCTCCAACTGCTTGGTCTATGAAACTTAGCTGCATTCTTTGTTTTAACAGATTGAACTGAGATAGAGACATATCCAGTTCCTGGTGGAAGATATGATATTTATCTTTCTGCTTTCAGCATTGCCCCTGATTGCAGGTTGCTTTCATTGCTGTCATTTGAATTAGGGTTGTAGTTTTTTTTTAAGTTCAGTGCAGGGCTGTCTTCTAATGGTGTTCTCAAAGTTGAAATAACTTTTGGATAGAATAAGCTGGCCTGCTTTGAAGTGCATGCAACTTGTGAAAATAAAAGTCTTATTTTCTTATGTTTTCTATAATATGAAAGTTCTTGATTGCTGTTTCTTCCTTCAAACCTTTTTAACTGGTTTCTCTTTTGTTCTTCCTTTTATAGAAAATGAACAAAATCCCAGCTACACATCAGGCAGTAATATTTTTATGTGTTTTCTATGTGTAACTCAAATGACATATGTAGATTCTGTTTATTTGAAGAACTCTGATGGGTTTATTGACAGAGCAAAAGTGAGGACTGCAGATGCTGGAAACTAGAGTCAAGAGTGTGGTGCTGGAAAAGCACAGCAGATCATACAGCATCCGAGGAGCAGGAAAATTGACGTTTCAGAAAGGGCTTTTGCCCGAAATGTCGATTTTCCTGCTCCTCAGATGCTGCCTGATCTGCTGTGCTTTTCCAGCCCACACTCTTGACTGGGTTTGTTTACAGTTAAACCAACATATAAACTTTCAGACACAGCCTATGTCTTCAGTGCTGCAGAGCAGAGAGTCTGTAGTCATGCAATAAAAACTGGAGACTTGACAAATTTGCTTTTGATTTTGATTTGATTTATTGTTGTCATTTGTACCGAGACAAAGTTAAAAATATTGTAAGGTGTGTTAACCAGACAAATCATACTTACATCAGTACATCAGAATAATAAAACAGAATGCAGAATATAGTGTTATGGCTACAGAGAAAGTGCAGAGTAAGATCAGCTCTAATTTAGGAAAGTTCCTATCATAAGTCTTATAACAGCGGATAAGAAGCAGTTCTTAAATCTGTTGGTATGTGTTTTCAAATGTTTGAGTATTCTGACAGATGGAAGTGGGTGGGAGGGAATATAATGGGTGGAGGGGTCTTTGATGATGTTGGCTGCTTTCCCAAGACAGTGAGAAGTGTAGATGGAGTCAATGGAAGAAGGCTGATTTTCCTGATAGACTGGACTGCAATCACAACTCTGTAATTTCTTGTGATTCGGGTGGAGCAGTTGACATACCAAGCCATGATGCATCCAGATGGGATGCTTTCTATAGTGCATCGATAAAAGATAGTAAGAGTTATTGTGGACGTGCTGAATTTCCTTAGCCATCTGAGGAAGTTGAGGTATTTGTGTAGTTCTTGACTAAAACATTGATGTGGATGAACCAGGATAGATCAACAATGATATTTAGTCCTAGGAACTTGAAGCTCTCAAACACCTCCACTTCAACACCATTGATACAGTAGTGTCCTCTACTCTGTCTCCTGACATCAATGATCAGCTCTTTTATTTTGCTGACATTGAGTGAGAGATTGTTGTCTTTACACCATGCCACTTTGTGTGCCCTGACTCGTAGTTGTTTGAGATCGACTTACTATGGTGGTGTCATATATATAGTATAGTGTGTTATATATATACCAGGAACCTCGATTATCCGAGTAACACTGGCAGGGAGTATTTACTTCGGATAATTAATTGTTCGGAAAATCAAGTGCCGGATAACACAGTGTGGCTGAGCATCAGGAGCTTGCGATCTTGTTTGAATAATCGGAAATTCAGATAATCGAATGCCCGGTAATCGATTTTCCTCTGCATATGTGTATGCACGTATATACAGATTACAGTAAGAGGCTGAGTATACAGCCTTGCGGGGTACCAATGTTGAGGACTATTGTGGAAGAAGCATGATTGTGGTCTGTGGGTCAGGAAGTTGAGGATCCAGTTGCAGAGGGGGGAGAAGATGTTCTAGGTCTCGGAGTTTGGAGATGAGTTTGTTGGAGTTGTGGTGTTGAGGAATGAGCTAAAGTTAATAAATACAAATCTGATATAGCTGTCCTTGTTATCCAGATTTTCCAGGGATGAATGTAGGACCAGGGAGATGGCATCTGCCATGGGCCTATTGTGAGAGTGGGCAAATTATAGTGGATCAAGACAATCTGGGAGATTTGAGTTGATGTGTGCCATTACTAACTTTTCAAATCACTTCATATTGATTGATGTCAGATCCACTGGGCTGTAATCATTAAGGCATATTGCCTCATTTTTCTTTGGCACTGGGATGATAGTGGTCTTCTTGAAGCAGGTGAAAATCTCACATCATAGTAAGGAGAAGTTAAAAATTGCAGATGCGCCTGAGACTGTCGAGTCAGTTGACATTATTTCACTGATTTTCCATTGAAAACGAATGTAGGGTGCCTTGAACTCATAGGGGAGAGATGTATGTTAAGCTCCTTAAAGGGATATCACTGTAAAGGTAGTAAGACAACTGGCTTCATTTAATTCACCATAAAAATCTTCTCTAAGTGTTTTAGAAGAGCAGAACTTTATGTTTCTCATACCTACCACTTTTGTAGTTTTCTAAATAAGATGACCAATTCAGTCCCATTTGCTGCAGATGTTTGGAAAAATTATGCTTTGCCTTAGAAATGACTTAAAACTAATTTTAAATTGGACTCTCACAACTAACAGAAGTATGTGAGTTTTATTCTTAGCTGAAACAAATTTAAGCACAATTCACAGGGCAAAATTGTAGTGTGGAAAACCTTATCTTCATGTTCGAAGGAATTCTATTCATAATTAAAGGTTCATTTGGTTACAGTTATGAAATTTCTCATGGTAATTTATAAGTAATTGTACTTTTATGAATGCTTTCGCTGAAAGGCTGACAAATATCAAAATATAAATTAGCCCTCTGTCAACAAGATCCAATATGTTAGGAAATGCTGTATTGCATAATATTGTATCGTAACAACAAAGATATAACAGTACTTGACCAAACAGCTGTTTAAAGCTTGAAATAATTTATATTTCTTCCCAAAGAGCATTGTAACCTAATTATAACTGACAGAAAGTATTAAGAAACAGTCATAATCGAGCAGATTCAAGAGTCTGGAGAAACACATGCTCACCAAAAATCTGTAGAGACAAAAGCTCAACAGATTCTGGTTCTGTTTTTTTTTCAGTTTTCGTTCTAAAATCAAGATCACTTGACATTCAGCTGAACTGAATTGAACTTTATTTTATTTGTAATATGGTTTTAAGAAGCCAATTCCACATGGACGGCACTCTACCATGCTGGACAGGCACAAAACATCATTGTTTGTGAGTCTTGATCTTTTAAATGACCTATGGCACAGATTCACTTTCAAGATTAGAGTGGTGCTGGAAAAGCACAGCAGGTCACGCAGCATCCGAGGAGCAGGAAAAGCAACATTTCGGGCAGGAGGAATGAGGGACTCCTGCCCATAACATTGATTTTCCTGCTCCTCTGATGCTGCCTGACCTGCTGTGCTTTTCCAGCACCACTCTAATATTGACTCTGACCTCTAGCATCTGCAGTCCTCACTTTCGCTTACAGATTCACTTCCAGCCAGATGAAAGCCAGCTTCTGAAAGGCCTGCAATACAGAAACTAGTTGCCTGAAGACCCCCATCTGATCCATAACCCAATGTGCCTGCTGAGGATTCCTGTCTGGCCCCATTTAAGTGATCATGTTGAGTGCATCTGCCATGACAACCTTAAGTTTACCTTTTCTGAATGTTTCATAAAATTGACCCTCAACCAGTGACATGACCCACATTTAGGGCAAACAGGGTATATTTTTATATCAATTAAATAGCTGTAATGCAACATGTACTGACTGACAGCCTCCACTTTTCCATTTCTGGAAAGCCATAATCAGTCATTCAATATTTTGATGTTGGCTACACATTAACTTTGCAAATCTAATACACTTTATGCTGTCATTTCCACATGGTGGCACTCCATGTAATATTACCATATTATGTGGTTCATCTCTGATCTATGAGCACATACTAATTATTTCAAAATGAGACTATTCATCATAGAAAAATTAATCTTTTGACACAGTATTGAAACTTGCTTCCTACTGGACCCAAAAGTTCTTCAACACATTGGAGCAACTGCAGGGCAGTGAGAATTTAATTTCACATCTTGTCTTAGAGTAAAACAGCTCTCAGATGAAGTGCTTCCCAATATGGAGGAAATCAGCTATTTTGATGTTGAATTCAAGTTCATTCATCTGCTCATTAGTCACATATCACCATTTGCTATTCCATTACCTTTAATAGCATTGAATACAGCTGCTTGCTTTGGCTGTATGCCTCCTGCTATGCTCAGTATTGTTAAATGATATGTGGAAAAGATAGATTTACGTTGTACTGAAATCAGCCAATTTCCTTTATTCTATTCCTTTTTTTGGAGCAATGCCTTCAACAAGGGTGGACTCTGGTTTGATTACAATAAACTCTGAAGGTTCAAAAACATAATTAAGTGAACTAAAAGACAAGCAGCAAAGAAATTGAAAACTTCTACATCCAATATTCACAAAAGCAAAAGGGGTAAAAAGTGAAAATTTTCTGCTACTGTCTCAAACTCCCTAGAGGCACCTGAAATAAATGTGACTATTGTGTTAGGCAATATTCTATTTGTCCATGTCTTTGCACATGTTAATGAAGGGTCTACTTCTTGTTTCAGGATCTTTCCTGGAACTTTCTAAGCAGAAAATTTGGAAGGCATATTCCACTCATTTCTTTAGATGCTTTAGCATCCTGTGGAGCAATTCTTAGTGGACCATTGTTTCTGCTCATATGGAGCTAAGCAGAAAAAGGAACACTTTCCAGTTTTATTATATATTGCAGGTTGTGTCTCTACCTCCTTGCTCATTCCTCTCCAAATGCTTACCTTACAGCCCCTGTCAGCAAGAAAGCCAGTCTAAAATTGTGCTACATCTAGACACTCAAAATACAGTTACCATTTTTCATTCATAAGCTGATTAGGTCCATGGCCTTCGCCAAGTAAGTGCTATATTGCTTCTGTTATAAGCTTCTGGTTTCATCAGAAATTTGCAGCAAACAAATGTGAAACAGAAGAACTTGTTTTTTTTAATATAAAAAATAGTCACTCTTGTAACTATCACACAGGAGCATTGTTTCCACCAGGTTAGATATATTTCTCACATACTCTTGATAAAATTAGAAATGACTGCATTGTTTTGCAATTGGATAACAAAGATATTTAACAATTTAAATGTGTAAAGTGTAAAATAATTCAGTAAAGATATTTAAATTCAGGTTAGCAACAGAATTGTTATTGATTCTTATACCAGATTTGCAGACTGAAACATGATGCTCATAACATTAACTCATCTACAGTACTGGTCAGATGTATGTGTATTTGAATTCTAATGCAATTGAGATAGCAATTAAACTAATTAATTTGCTGTTGATGATTCTCTTTCAACCCATCCAGTCATCTATTATCTATTTGTTTTTGATTCGCTGTTTCTCTCACTAGAGAATCAAACAATTCACTTGAAATCAAGAATCTATAATGAAAATCTCCGCAATAAAGCATTTGCTCTAATAGAAAAATGGAGTGTGATAAATGAAAAACAAAACACAATGAAGCTTTTTCCATGTAAGAGAGAAATAGAAAATAAACGAAAGTCTTTTTTCAGCAAAACACATCAGGTTAACAGGTACCGGTACTGTGGTGACAATGTTCAGTTAAAACACAAATTTAAGCTCACTATTTTCAAGAATGTAATAACGACAGGATTTCGTATTATGCTGGAGCATAAATTTTGGGACAATGTGCCCTTGCTCTGGTGGGTTGCCCCACAATCATTTAACACTAGGTGGTTAATAACATCAGTGTGAATATTCAACAGCATCTCATTGGCAGCTGTACAGACCAGCACGTCCACTGGGGGTAATGATCACTGCTGGGACTGCACCCAGCGTCTAATCAACCTTATCATGCCATCCAATTGGTGAGACAGGTCAGGGGTTTCAGTGGCGTTAGTGGTAGTCTCTGGCAAGGGCACGTAGATAACGGGGTGAACAGCTTTCAGGGAAAAGAAATCTGACTTGAAAGGAGCATGGACAAAAAATATTGCATTTATTTGACAGAAAGAAACTTTGGGAAATCCTGAAATCATATTTTAACGCAATCTGCAAAAGAAGAAAGGGAGAAAGTGAGGTTTCTCTCAGTGAGCATTCAGGATATGGAATGTGCAACCTGGAAGTGTGATGGAGGCAACTTACCTTGAAGCATTCAAGAAGATATTGAATGATTATTTGGATAAAAAAAAATTCACAAAAGTACAGGGAAAGGGCAAGAAATTGGCACAAGGTAATGATGCTCATTTAACAAGGCATAATGAGCCAAATGGTCTCTTTCTATGTCGTAACTGTAGTGATTGTGATGAGGACAGCCAGGTGGACCTCATAGAATATACGTTCCCTGATTGGCACTGTTAATCTGGTCCAATCAGGGAACCCTGGCTGACACAAATGAATAGGACTGAAAATGTGTTGCTGGAACAGCGCAGCAGGTCAGGCAGCATCCAGGGAACAGGAGAATCGACATTTCGGGCGTAAGCCCTTCTTCAGGAAGAAGGGCTTATGCCCGAAACGTCGATTCTCCTGTTCCCTGGATGCTGCCTGACCTGCTGCGCTGTTCCAGCAACACATTTTCAGCTCTGATCTCCAGAATCTGCAGACCTCACTTTCCCCACAAATGAATAGGAGTGTCAGAAGGTCTGCTCAGTCTGAGAACTGGCTCTGAGGAGGTCAGACCAGTGTCAAGTACTATGCTTATGTAAATGAAGGGTGATTTGGTAACAGGATACCAGCTTTGTGGAGTTATTTCAGTGGCGGCAACAATGGGATTAATGATGTAACCATGCAAAAGTGCCCATGAGCTGAAGCCCAACTGAACTTCTAACAGACACTACAATGGGGAGAAGAATCTGCACCAGATTAAATCTGATCTTCTTGGACCTGGGTGGGAGAGTGAAAGCCAGTGCTGGTCTCCTCAAAACCTACAAGTCTTCTCTAAGCGAGAGAGACAGTTTACTTCAGGGGATGAAATTTGCTGCCAAGACCACAGAAATGGCCCTGCATATGTAAAAGGTATAATTGATGTAAGGTCAGGTCCTATGACATACAAGGTTCGGTTAGGAGAGGTGATTGTGAACAAATATGTGGATCACATGAAAGTTGCAAAGTCACAAATAGGGCAGGAACTAGACTACCCGACCCCTCAGAACAGCCAAAAAGGCTTTCTGAACCCATGGGTTCTCCTTCCTCCTTCTAGCACAAAGAAACCTCAGAGTCTGTGATGGACATGGAGGATGTCATAGTCTCAATGCTTTTACTGCTAAAATGCTTCTGGCACAAGAGGCAGACTACTGTCCAGTACATGCCACCCGTATCCGAGGCTGAGTTGAGGAACCGGGCCCAGTGTGAAAATGCCACAGGAGAGGCTACAGGACAAAGAACAAGCCTATGTCCCCAAGCTTAAAGGGTTAGGGATGTAGTGATTTGTAATGAGGTCAACCAGGTGGACCTCATAGAATGAGTTTCCTGGTTGGGGCTGTTAACCTGGTCCAATAGGGAGCTTTGGCTGACAGATATAAACAGGAGTGTCAGAGGTCCTGTTCACTCTGAGAGCTGGCTCTGAGGGAGCCTGATCAGTGTCAAGTAATGCACGTGTAAATAAAGAGTGACTTGGTGACTTGGTGGTGGCATACTGGCCTCTGTGGAGTTTTCAGTAACATTTCTGTGATCAGTGCAAATCATTCTGTTTATTTGCTACACATACAGCGAAAGTGAAAAAGGCATTCTTCCTAATTCAGCCATAGTTGATCTGCATACATTCAAATTTCAAAATCACCAACAAGGAACTGAAGGAACTGAAAATATCTTCAAATTTACCTCAGGAGCCTGCATCGTTGAAAGGCAATTATCCTTTAATCAGCCTTGAGAAATTAAACAATTAATTTTTTTGTCTCACAGGACCAAACTAAGTTGCACATGGTTGCCTTTCAGCTCAATAATGAGGTGGTGACAATATGTGATTGCATTAATCCTGTCCTTGTAACATACTATAGTCTCCAAACAGTAATTCCACAGCCTATCCTATTAGTATATAATCAGTTCATCAGTAATCATGGGATTCCTCAGATATAAACAAGTATATATTCAGTTTGCATAGTCACTTTTGCCTGTAGTAAAGTTGATCAATCTTTAATGAGGCCACTAGGTGGGAGCATCATACAAGATGAAAGTTGAAATTCCGTCAAATTATGAAACCTGTTTCCTTATGTTCAAGTCAGAGCAGCCAGCCATTTCACCACAAACTGTTTTTTACCGAAATTTTAGTTTATGATGATTTCTTAACAGGATATAAAACCAGACATTGCTGGAAAAGCCCAGCATATCTGGCAGCATTTATGAAGAGAAAGCTGAATTAATTAGATTAGATTAGATTAGATTAGATTAGATTAGATTACTTTACAGTGTGGAAACAGGCCCTTCGGCCCAACAAGTCCACACCGACCCGCCGAAGCGCAACCCACCCATACCCCTACATTGCAATTTAGCATGGCCAATTCACCTAACCTGCACATCTTTGGACTGTGGGAGGAAACCGGAGCACCCGGAGGAAACCCACGCAGACACGGGGAGAATGTGCAAACTCCACACAGTCAGTCGCCTGAGGCGGGAATTGAACCCGGGTCTCTGGCGCTGTGAGGCACTGTGCCACCGTGCCGCCCATAATGTTTCAGGTCCGATGACCCTTTCTCAGAACTGATGGCAGCTAGGAAAATGTCAGTTTATATGTGGAAGGTAGGCTGGGGGGGAGAGAATAAAAAGGAAATGATAGGTGGGGATAGAGCACAAAGAGAGAGAAGAACAGAAGACAAAGGAATGGATAACAATCTGGTTAGGAGAGTGAATGGCTAATGGAGACTGTTAGTGACTAACAATAGGCAATGTGTAATGGCAAACTATGTGATAACAAGGTCTGGTGTGTATGGTAAAGGACTAAGACATGGGGGAGTTCAGGCCCTAAAATTATTGAACTCAGTATTGATCCAGAGGGCTGCCGGGTCCCCAAGTGGAAAATGAGGTGTTGTTCTTCTAGCTTGCGCTAAAGGTGCCTGCCACTTCAACACCGTGGCCAACATCTCTGTCTCAGGCTTGCTGAACTTCCAGTGAAGTTCAGCGCAAGCTGGGAGAACAACACCTTATTTTACACTTGCGGGCTCTGCAACCCTTCTGACTCAATATCAAGTCCAATAATTTTAGGGCCTGAACTCTCCCATGTCCTAACCTCCAAGCCCACACACCAGGCCCTGTTATCACATAGTCTGCCATTACACACTACATATTATTAGCCACTAACAGTCTCCATTAACATTCACTCTCCTAGTCAGATCGTTATTGACTCCTTTGTCTGTCTATCTGTTCTTTTCTCTCTTTGGGATCTATCACCACTTATTGTTTATTCCTTACTCCCTCCTCCTACCTTCTGCATATAAATCAATGTTTTCCTAGTTACCATCAGTTCTGAGGAAGAATCACTGGACTTGAAACGTGAACTCTTGATTTCTCTTCACAAATGCTGCCAAACCTGCTGAGCTTTTCCAGCAATTTCTGGTTTTGCTTCTGATTTACAGCATCGACAGTTCTTTTGGTTCATTACAGGATATGTTTTGTAATGACAAGTCAGATAGCACATTAAATATGAATGCTTTAAAACAGAAAAACATGAATATTTCTACTGTGACACTGAAGAAAACTATACAATTGAACTTTACATTTTGAAGTATATAAGATCAGTATGTTTAAAGACTTCATCTTTTGGATGATAAGATTGTTATATTTTAAAATGAATGGAAGTTACTGCACAACCTGTGATTGAGTCTCCCTGAAAATAAACTTGCATGATTTGGCATTTTGAGACCAGAGGAAAGTTATTTTATTTAGAGGGAGGTGCAACGTTATTACACATGGAGACAATGATAGCAGTTTCTACAATTAGCATAATTCTCTAAAGGCCCCACAACAGTGTCGTAGATATTTAGTGGTACAGTTCTGCTGTAAGCCATCACAGTAGTTCTAAAATGAAAGGGAATTGGGATCATAGATAACTGATTAACATTATGATTTGTATACAAACACAGTTGTCATGAGAAAGAGGTTAGAGGAAACCTCTTTGGAATCCAGTTATACACTTTCCTGTAAGTGTATGAATCTCACAGAAAAGCAGCAGATTGCACTTTTGCATCATGTGGCCTGTGGCTGACTGAGAGTTAGAGAACAAGAGATGAATTTAGCCAGGTTTGTTCCTTATGTAGAGAAAATACTGAATCGCATGTTCACTAAGCAGAAGATGGGAAGAAGCTTATGATCAGATTGAAGACAGAGTTTGTGAAGAGTTAAAAGACACTGGGAGATTTGCCTAGTTTGGAACAAGAGGACGAAATCTAAAGTGTCACCCTCACAGTGAAACATAGTTCCAAGATTATAAATTACCTGGCTGGGAAATCAAAAAGGAATCAATACATTAGTAGCTGGGAACAACAGTGAAACGTTGCTGTAAAAAAAATGTAATTCCCTGGAGAGTGAAAATAAGCAGGCATTGCTTATTTTTTATGTTCTAAAGTGTAAGTTGCTTCCTTGAGAAAGCAGTTAGTCACTAGTTGTTTTAGTCACTTGATAACATAAAAGCTTTAAAATGTGAAATCTTGGCATGTCACTTTTTCAGCTATTATTTGAAAGTTCAAGATTATTTCTAAAAGCTTTGATCGAGATCATGATAGAATTATAATCAAAATGTTTCCAAATTGAATTTGTTTGTTTTGAGAAGGAATTTTGATGGAATTAGACAAGAGCTTTCAGTGGTTGGTAGGAATAGTTTGTTTGCAGGCAAAGGGACCCCTGGCAAATCAGAGGCTGTTAAAAGTGAGATAGCTAGAGTTCAAGGTTCTGTGAGGGTGAAAGGCAAAGTTGGCAAAAATAGGGAACCCTGGATGACAAGAGATATTGAGGTTTTTTTCTAGAAAAAAGGAGGCATGGCTGAGGTACAGGCAGCTGGGATCAAGGGTATACCTGGAGGTTTGTAGGCAATTCAAGAGTTTTCCGAAGAAGGAAATCAGGAGGCAAAAAGTGGGCATGAGATAGCCTTGGCTGAGGATATTAGGGTGAATCCAAAGAGGTTCTTTAAGTATATTAAAGGAAAAAAGAATAATTACAGAGGGAATATGACCCCTCAAGGACCAAAGATGACATGTATGTGTAGAACCGGAGGAGATGGGTGAGGTCCTCAATGAATATTCTTCTCTGTTTTTACCGTGGAGAAAGACATGAAGACTTGGGAACTTGGGGAAGTTAGTAGTGATATCTTGGGGACAGTGCATATCACAGTAAAGGGGGTGTTGGACGTATTAGAATGGATGAAGGTAAATAAATTGCCTGATCCTGATCTTAGGGGTAGCATGGTGTCTCAGTGGTTAGCACTGCTGCCTCGCAGCACCAGGGACCTGGGTTCAATTCCAGCCTCGGGGCAACTGTCTGTATGGAGTTTGCCCATTTTCCCCATGTCTGCGTTGGTTTCCTCCAGGAGCTTGGATTGCCTCCCACAATCCAAAGATGTGCGGGTTAGGTAAACTGGGCATGCTAAATCACTCATAGTGTTCATGGATGTGTAGGCTAAGTGCAATAATCAGGGGTAATTATAGGATAATAGGGGAGGGGTATGGACCTGGGCGGGTTATTCTTTGGAGCGTCAGTATGAACTTGTTGGGCCAAAGGGCCTGTTTCCACATTGTAGGGATTCTAAATATATCCAAGAACCCTGCAAAAGGTTAGAGAAGAAATTACAGGTGCTCTGGCTGATATTTTTCATGTTAGCCACAGGTGAGGTACCAGAAGACTGGAGGGTAGCAAATGTTCTGCCCTTATTCAAGAAAGGCTGCAAAGAAAAATCTTGGGAACTATAGATTGGTAAGCCTAACATCTGTGTTAGGTAAGTTACTTGATGGGATTCTGAGAGATAGATACACATGCATTTTGAAAGACAGAGTTTGATTAGGAATAGTCAGCATGGCTTTGTGCATGAGAGATCATGCCTCACAAATTAATTAAAGTTCTTTGATGTAGTGACCAGGAAGGTTAACAAGGGCTGAGCGGTAGATATAGTCTATGTGGATTTTAGTAACACCTTTGGTAAGGTTCCACATGGTAGGCTGCTCTGGAAGGTTAGATCGCATAGAATCCAGGGGGAGCGAGCAAATTGGATACACAATTGGCTTGATAGTAGGAAGCAGAGTGTAATAATGTAAGGATGCTTGTTGGACTGGATGCCTGTGACTAGTGGAGTGCCTCAGGGATCAGTGGTGGGCTCTTTACTGTTTGTTAACTATATCAATGTTTAGGATATAGAATGTACAAGGCATGATTAGTAAATTTGCAGATGACACCAAAATAGGTAGTATTGTGGACAGTGAGGAAGATTAGCAAAATTTACAGCAAGACATTGATCAGCTGGGGAAGTGGGCCAAGAAATGGCAAATAAAGTTTAATATAGATAAGTGTGAGGTCTAGCATTTTTGAAAGTCAAATCATGGTAGGGGTTTTGTGATGAATGATAGGGCCTTAAGGAGTGTAGTGGAACAGAGGGAGTTCAGGTGTATGGTTCTCTGAAAGTGGAATCACCGGTAGACAGGCAGTGAAGAAGGTTTTTGGCAGACTGGCCTTCTTCAATCAGGGTGTTGAGAATGAAAGTTGAGAAGGTATGTTGCAGTTGTACAGGATGTTGGTGAGGCTGCACTTGGTCACCTTGTTAAAGGAAGGATGTTATTAAACTGGAGAGAGTGCAGAAGAAATTTACCAAGGATGTTGCCAGGACTCAACAGTCTGCATTATAGGGACAGGTTAGACAATCGAGGACTTTTGTTTTAGAGCATAGGAGACTAAGCGGGTTCTTATAGCAGTGTATAAGATCATGAGAGGCATGGATAGGGTGGATGCACTCAGTCTTTTTCCCAGGGTTGGGGAATCGAGGATGAGAGATAATCAGTATAATGTTAGAGAGGAAAGAATAAAAGGGAACCTGAGGGGCAACGTTTTTACACAGAGGGTGCTATGCATATGGAATGAGCTGCCAGCAGAATTGGTTGAGTTGGGTACATTAACAACATTTAAAAGGCATCTAGACAAATATGTGGACAGAAAAGGTTTAGAAGAATATGGGCCAAGTGCAGAGAAATGGGGTTAGCATGGATGGACATTTTGGTTGGCATGGATCATTTGGGCCAAAGGGCCTGTCTCCATGCTGTAGGACTCTATGACTCAATGAAGTACAAAGCATTTACTGAATTTCAGCTTTGATTCTTTAACACAACACATCAGTAAGATGTAGAATACGACAAAACCTGGAAATGTGAAAAGAAAACAGAAAATGCAGCAAACGTTTAGTGAGAGAATAAGTTGTATGTGCACTGGCTATGTGTCATGTGCAATGTGGCTTTCTGGCTTCTGTGCCTTACATTGCTGATGAGGAGCATCGCTGAACTGCCAATGCTTGACCAGGTACAGCAGTCTTTCATAGATGGCATGGGTGCAAGGGATTTCTGTCCTTTGGAGAATATCTCTAAGTGGTGAGTTCTTCTGGGAATTGTGTGTGGTAAGATAGAGTTAGAATTGGACATAATGGATGACATAGACTGTGATAAGTAGTTTACGTAGCAAATTTAAGAGGATACAATGAGGTAATTCACCAGGTGTCCCTTCAGTAAAAAACTAAGTGCAACTCGGAATTATCCAAAAAAAAGGAAGATTCAGCCAAATGTTTCAGCTGTTACCTTACAACAATAAATAGGAACAGGGTGAAACAATGTATGGTCTCGTAAAAAAAGACAATGGAAGTCTATAAATGGCCATGACAATCCCAAGGTGCACAATGCAAGTGACCTGACATTATTACAATCCAAGGATTGAATAGAACAATTGGTCCTTCAGAAAAAGTGACAAATGTATATGCCAATGATTTGTTTCACTTTGGATTCATTTGTTTCTTATGATGCTATTCACTACTGACCAGTATCTGTCTTAGTACATAGCCAAACATATTTTAATGACAAGGGAGATAAACAGCAAAATCCACTTTGTGGTCATCAAAGCTTTTTCTAATTTGTAGTGTCAATTAATGGGGATTTTAATAAAATATTCTCTTCAAGTGAAGTATCTAACATAAACATGGGAAATATATGATGTAGGAGCAGAAAAAGGCCATTTGGCCCAATAAGTCTGCTCTGCCTTTCAATAAGATCATGGCTGATTTGATTATTCTCAATTCCACTTTACTGCTTTATTTTCATATGCCTTGTTTCCCTTACTGATTGAAATTCAGTTTATTTCAGACATGAGTAATCTTAATGACCAAACTCTGACAGCTCTCTGTGATAAAGAATTCCAGAGATTTACTAGCATCTAAATAAAGAAATTCCTCCTCACCTCTGACTTAAACAGGTGACCCCTTACTCTCACATTATGCCATCTGGTCCTAGACTCCCCCATAAGAGAAAACAATTTTTCCTCACCTACACCGTCAAACCCTATAATAATCTTAAACATTTCAAAATGATCACTTTCTTCAGTACTTCAATGAGTACAGACTTAACCTACTCGATGTATCCTCATTCAAAGATCTCTCTATGGCCACCTTCTTTGGATTGTCTTCAATGCCATAACATCTTTTCTTAGACAAGGGGACCACAATTGTTCACAGTATTCTAGATATGGTCCAATTAGTACCTTGTATAGTTTTATCAAGTCTTTCTTATTTTACTACTCAATTCCCTTTGAAATAAAGGCCAACATTCCATTTTCCTTCCCTATATCTTGTTGGACCTGTTTGCTAGCTTTTTGTGATTCTTTGAAGTGTACCCCAAATCCTTCATTTAAGTAAGACTTTAATAAAATTGCTAGGCATGATTGCCTCTTTATAAAGCCATGCAGGGACTGCTTGATTATATTGTATATTTCTAAATGCTCTGCTGTCACGTTCTTTATAATAGACTAACACTTCCAAAATAACACATGGTGAGCTCGTTGGCTTATAGTTAACAGTTTTTGTCTCCCTCGTTTTTGAATAATGCTGTTACATTGGCAGTTTTCCAATTCTTGGAAGATAGACAATAGACAATAGACAATAGGTGCAGGAGTGGGCCATTCTGCCCTTCGAGCCTGCACCACCATTCATTATGACTAACATTGCATTTACTATCTCTTTAGTTACTTCTTTTATTATCCTATGATGCAACCTATCAGGTCCAGAGGGCTTATCAGCCTCGAGTCCCATTAGTTTTCTTACTATATTTTCTCTAGCGATAGTTATCATATTTATTTCCTCTTCAACATTTCCTCATTGATCTAGTATTTTGCTAATATTATTAATAGCCTATATTGTGAAGATGGATGCATAACATTTATTCAATTAATCTACAATATTTTGGCTTCCTGTGTTCTTTTCCCCGCCTCTTCTCTGAAAGGCCTATGTTCACTTTTGTTTCTTTCTTTTAATGTATTTAAAGAAGGTCTTGCTGTTCATTTGGATATTACTTGCTAGTTTACCTTCATTGATTGTTCTCTCCCTCTTTATTTTATTGTTTTGGCCATGTTTTGTTAGCTTTAAAATATTCCCAATCACTGGTCTTATTTTAATCTTTGCCACATTGCATGCTTTTGTCTTTCATTTTCATACTATCCTTAACCTCCTTGTTTAGCTGTTGCCAGTTTATCCCCTTTATAGAATCCTTCTTTTTCACTGGATGGTATAGTTGTTGTCAGTCACCTATTCTTATACATCTGCCTTTTTATTTTATCAACTATCCTTTCTGCTAAACCCCTTTCCTAGTCAACTCCAGTCAACTCTGTCCTCATTCCTTACTAATTATATTGATTTATGTTTAGCACTATAGTTTCTGAGCCAAATTTCAAACTCATGAATGCTAAATTTTACTATGTAGTGGTCTCCATTTACTTGAGATATATTTTACATTGAGGTCATTCATTAAACCTGACTCATTGCTCAGTACCAGATCCAAAACAGTCTATGTCCTTGTTGAATTTACTGTTCTAGGAAACTGTCCCAAATAGACTCTATAAATTCTCCCAATTTGTTTTTCCCAATCAACATGAAGATTAAAATTACCATGATGAATGAACTGCCTTCTCACATCCCTCATTATCACTTGATTTGTTCTATGTCCTATGGTACAGCTACTGGAGGAGGGCCTAGAGAAGTGTCATCATCCCTTTGTTATTTCCACTCTATATTTTCTGATCCAAGATAATTTTTTGCTAATGTACTTATTCCAATCTGTACTAACAAAGCTACCCAACCATCCTCTCCTTCCTAACATTTTGAAAAACCACATATTGCTGAGTATACAGTTCCCAACTTTAATCTCCTTATAAGCATGACTCCAAAATGGCTAATAGGACCACAACAATTCTTGCAAGACAATCAAGTTGATAGAGTACAGAGTAGCATCGGATATAAATGCATTTTGGAATATCTACACAGTGAATTACTCTGAATAAAGTAAGTTGGGCATTTTAAATTTATTGATTATTTTATGGTCTACATTAGATTCTTACTTTGACCTGCAAAACTCCAGGAAGTTTCCTTTTTTCTGAAAAACATGTTTATATTTTGTAAGCCGCTGCAAATCAAAAAGTGCTTTATGCAAAAGTTTAAAAGTAAATGATTACGAATAGACTTATTTTCATGCATCACTTAATATGATGAATAAAAATGCTGATACACTATTATATAATTCTGGATTAAACAAGCTCTTCAATGAAATGATGTTTACACACTCAACTGGGCTTTAATTATTCGGAGGAGTTTAATCCAATCCATGAGTATATTTTTCACTGGGTGTTACTTTGTTGAGAGTTAGAATGTGTAAAACGATCTTTCTTATAAACTACTGGTTTTAAAAGGTAGTGATGGTTGTAGAAAACATCATTAAAGGACAAAAAAATTCTGAGTTTTACATATTGAGATCAAGATTCATTCCTGATGGAGGGCTTATGCTCAAAATGTCAATTCTCCTCCTCGGATGCTGCCTGACTGGCTGTGCTTTTCCAGCACCACACTCTTTGATATTGAGGTCAAGAGCAAGGGCGTGATATTGAATTTATTCATGACATTGGCTAAAACACCGTGATATGGAGGTACTGAAAGGACACAGCAAGCATTAATTAGAATTTAGTGAATAAAGAGTTACGATTATCATTGGGTGATCCCAGGAGGAGTAAGGCTGTCAGTGATCTCATAGAGGTTTCAGAGTCATAGAGGTTGGCAGCATCAAAAAAGACCATTTGGCCCATTGAGTCTTTGCCAGTCAAATACAAGCACTTAACTGTTCTAATCATATTTTCCAGCATCTTGGCCCATAGCCTGATATGTCTCTGCATCAAAGTGCACATCTAAATGTTATTTTAAACTTTACAAGGGTTTCTGCCTCTACCACCTGAACATAGAAGCATAGAATCACCATAAAGCAGAAGAGGGCCATTCGGCCCATCAAGTCAACACCGACCCTCTGAAGAGCATCCTTCCCATACTCAGCTCCCCATCCTATTCCCATAACCTTGAATTTGCACAGTGAATTTACCTAACCTGTACACCCCTAGACACTACAGGGCAATTTAGCATGGCCGATTCATCTAACATGCACATCTTTGGACTGTGGGAAGAAACCAGACCACCAACTGGAAACCCACGCAGATATGGGGAGAGCATGTAAATTCAAGTGGTGGGTTACACACAGTAAGTTTATGATTCCCACCACCACCTGCAAAAAATAATTCTTGCATATCCCTCTAGACATTCTGCTCCTGATCAAGAGGAACAGTTTCTTCCTGTCTACCCTACTTATGCCCCTCATTGTTTTAAATATCTCAAACATTGCTCTGCCCCTCCCTCCACTCAGCCACATGAATCGGTCTCCTCTTCTCCAAGATAAACAACCTTAGCCTATCCAATCTCTGTTCTTAACAAAAACTGTCCAACTGAGGCATATCTCCTCTGCACCCTCCACTGTACTATAACATCCCTTTTGTAATGTGGATTCCAGAAATGCGCATCGTACTCTTGTTGTGACCTAACCAATTTTTTTACATAGTTACACCATAATCTTCCTGCTTTTCAATTTTGTGCTTTGGTTAATAAAGTGAACGCGAGATAGAGGTACAAATATGTAAAAAGATCATGGAAAGATGTAGGAGCAACAGCGTGGTGGTGATAGGAGATTTTAATTTTCCCAAAATTGACTGGGATTCACTTAGTGTTAGAGGTCAGAATGGAGCAGAACTTGTAAGGAGCATCCAGGAGGGCTTTTTAGGGCAGTATGTAAGTAGTCCAATTCAGGAGGGTGTCATACTGGACCTGGTGTTGGGAAATGAGCCCTGCCAGGTGGTTGAAGTTTCAGTCGGGGATTACTTTGGAAATAATGATCACAATTCCATAAGTTTTAGAATACTCATGGACAAAGACAAGAGTGGTCCTAAAGGGGAAGGCCAAAAATTGGTGAAGGCCAACTACAGCAAAATTTGGCAGGAGCTGGAGAATGTTGATTGGGAGCAGCTATTTGAAGGTAAATCCACATTCGATAGGTAGGAGGCTTTTAAGAAGAGGTTGATTAGAGTTCAGGAGAGATACGTTCCTGTGAAAATGAGGGATATAAATGGTAAGATTAGTGAACTATGGATGACAGGTAAAGTTGTGGGACTAGCTAAGAGGAAAAAGGATGTTTACATTAGGTCAAGGCAACTGAAGACAGACCAAGCTTTGGAAGAACATCGGGAATGTAGGACCAATCTGAGACAAAGAATTAAGAGGGCTAAAAGGGATCATGAAATATCCTGAGCAAACAGGGTTAAGGAAAATCCCAAAGCCTTTTATTCATATATAAGAAACAAGATGGTAACTAGAGAAAAGATTGGCCCACTCAAGGACAATGGAGGAATGTTATGTGTGGAGTCAGAGAAAAAGTGTGTGATTCTTAATGAGTACTTTGCATCGGTATTCAACGAGGAGAGGGACATGATGGATTTTGAGGTTAGGGATAGATCTTTGATTACTCTAGGTCAGATTAGCATAAGAAGGGAGGAAGTATTGGGTATTCTAAAAGGCATTAAGGTGGACAAGTCTCCAGGTCCAGATGGCATCTATCCCAGGCGACTGAGGGAAGTGAGAGAGGAAATACCTGGGGCCTTAACAGATAACTTTGCAGCATCCTTGAACACAGGTGAGGTCTCAGAGGACTGGAGAATTGTTAATGTTGTCCCCTTGTTAAAGAAGGGTAGCAGGTAATTACAGCCCTGTGAGCCTGATGTCAGTAGTAGGGAAGCTGCTGGAGAAGATACTGAGGGATAGGATATATTCACATTTGGAAGAAAATGGGCTTATCAGTGATAGGCAACATGGTTTTATGCAGGGAAGGTCATGTCTTACAAATCTAATAGAATTCTTTAAGGAGGTGACAAAGTTGATTGATGAGGGAAGGGATATAAATGTCATATACATGGACTTTAGTAAAGCATTTGATAAGGTTCCTCATGGTAGGCTGATGGAGAAGGTGAAGTTGCATGGAGTCCAGTGTGTACTAGATGAATAGAGAACTGGTTGGGCAACAGGAGACAGAGAGTAGTCGTAGAAGGGTGCTTCTCAAAATGGAGATCTGTGATCAGTGGCATTCCATAGGGATTCATGCATGGACGATTGTTGTTTGTGATATACATAAATAATTTGAAGGATGGTGTAGATTGCCTGATCAGCAAGTTTGCAGATGACATTAAGATTGGCAGAGGAGCAAATAGTGAAGGGGACTGTCAGAGAATACAGCAGAATATAGATAGATTGGAGAGTTGGGCAGAGAAATGGCAGATGGTATTCAATCTGAGCAAATGCAAGGTGATGCATTTTGTAAGTTTCAATTCAAGAACAAACTTTAAAGTAAATGGAAAAGTCCTGGGGAAAATTAATATACAGAGAGCTCTGGGTGTTCAGGTCCATTGTTCTCTGAAGGTCGCAATGCAAGTCAGTAGAGTGGTCAAGAAGGCACACGGCATGCTTTCCTTCATTGGACGGGGTACTGAGTATAAGAGTTGGCAGGTCATGTTACAGTTGTATAAGACTTTGGTATGGCCATATTTGGAATACTGTGTATATTACCAAAAGAATATGGATGCTTTGGAGAGGGTGCAGAAGAGATTCATGAGGATGTTGCCTGGTATGGAGGATGCTAGCCATGAAGAGAGATTGAGTAGATTAGTATAATTTTCATTAGAAAGATGGAGGTTGAGGGGGGACCTGATTGAGGTCTGCAATACCATGAGAGGTATAGACAGGATGAATGGCACGAAATGGGGAACTCAATTACTTGGGGTCATGAGTTCAAAGTGAAAGGGGAAAAGTGTAGGGAAAATATGCGTGGAAAGTTCTTCATGCAGAGGGTGTTGGATACCTGGAACGTGTTGCCAGCGGAGGTGGTAGGGGCGGGAACATCATTCAAGATGTATTTAGACAGATACGTGAATAAGCAGGGAGCAAAGGGATACAGACCCTAAGAAAATAGGTGGCAGGTTTAGGTAGAGGATCAGGATCGGGTGCAGGCTGGGAGGACTGAAGGGCCTGCGCCTGTGTTGTAATATGCTTTCTTAACTACTTCATCTACATGCCCTGATCTGTTGAGTGACTGTTGTACATGCACACCGAAGTTCCTGTAATCATCAGGCTTCTCAGGTTTTACTGTACATTATGTATTCTCTTGACTTGTTCCTCTCCACACTTCACTGAATTTACTTTTGTGGAGAATATGTTTGTGAAAAATGGAAGTATTCCTTCTGCAAGAGGCTTGTAAAAAAAAAATTGTGTAAAATATAAGGCTCAGTGCTGCAGAAACCACAATCAGAGGTCATAAGGCTCAGTGTGGACTATAGGGGACGAAATGTTGCCTTAGCAAACACGTACACAACCACAAACAGATCATAAGGCTCAGTGTGGGGAAGAGGCGTTGGCCTAGCAAGCATGTACACAGTTTGCAGTAAAGGGAAATGCACACTAACAAAAGACCACAGAGGGATGTGGTGAAGTGGTCAAGCTATGTGGTAAAATAGCCAAGCTAACACCTGCACTTTGCCATGTGTAAGGCCAAATAAGGCAAGAAACAAACAAGAGTAAGGGGTGACAGGCTTATAGTAGTGGGCAAAGTAAACAGAGGAGGAGTGAAGTGAGTAGCTTATGACAGTTTTGACGCTTTGCATGCTAAGCCAATAAGCTAAAAGAGGAGTACCGAGAGACTCAGCTGAACTGTATAGCTTGCGATGTAATCTGTTGTTCGGGTTGCCTACTTGTCACCCATTCTAATAAGAGTGTTTTAATAAATACCTGCTTCGGAATTTGACTCAGTCTGAAATTATTGAAGAGTGAGAGCCATTTCTCACACTTTCATTTGTCACTGATCAGCCCATCTGACCAGCCCACCTTTGTCATTTTGTTATTAGACTCCTTACTACTTACCATTCCATCAATTTTCATATCACCCACGAATTACTGATCAACCTTCCTCCAATAAAGTCTAAATTGATTAAACAAACCACAAGCAGCAAGGCCTCCAATTCTGACTGCTGCAGAACCCCACTAGTCACAGAAAAACCTCTCGACCATTGCCATCTGCTTCGTCCCACTCAGCCAATTCTGGATACAATGGCCAAATTTCCTCAGATCCTATCGGCTCTTTCCTTCACTGACAATCTCCCATATGGGACTTCATTAAAAACCTTGTTGAAGTCCAAGTAGAACATGCCAAATGCATTGCCTTCATTTGCACACCTGGTCACTTCTTCAAAAAACTCTACCAAGAAGTTGGTCAGACATGACAAAACTATGTTGCCTGTTGTTAGTTGATCCCTACCTCTCCAAATGCAGATTTAGAATTGCCCAGAATTCCTTCCAATAGTTTCCCCATCACTGAAATTAGACTGACTGGCATGTTGTTTCATCATTTACTGTGCCTCCCTTCTTGAATAATGATACCACATTAGCTGTCATCTTCTTCTGTGGCAAGAAAGGAATTGAAAATTATTGCCAGTGTCCCTACTATGACCTCCCTTGCTTCACTCAACAGCCTTAGATAATTTTCATATAACCCTGGAGATTTATCTACTTTTAAGCCTGCCAGACAACTGAGAACTCTTCTCTGCCTGTGCTTTTCTCTTTAGTTATATCAGATTCCTTCTGCATGATTTCTGTACCAACATTATCTCCCTCACTTTTCAAAATCATTTAATGTTTTGAGGTAATAGCTTATAAGCATGTATCAACTAAGGATTATCAATGGAAGAAGAAATGTTAAAAGCTTTTTTGCAGGTATGGGTTATCAGAACACGGAAAACTTGGCTCCAAATAGTTTCTGGGACACAGAATGTAAGATGAATTTTCAATGGGATCACTGGAATGTGTTAATTTTCTTCACTTGAGAGACAGGGAGAGCCAGCAATTTTATCATTGAATTTGAATTAAATGGCACTGATTAATTTCCCACTGAATTTCCCACTGAAAAGGTTTTCAGGAAAGTAATATTAAAATTCCTTGGCTGTCCACTGGCTTCCAAGAGAGTAACATGAATTGATTTGGGAAAGTCTCATGGGAGAGAAAAGAAGAACTTTAGATCAGAGGAAGTTGTGACTTTACTTGCAGGACCTGGAAAATTCCAATGCTGTCCTGCTCAGTACCCAGTTAAAATATTGTCAGTGAACTATTGATAGAACATGGTCTAAATTTGTATAAATTCATGTACAAATTCATAGGGATTACATCTGCAGAATGTTGAAAGACACTGGTGGTGTAACATTAGTTCTGAGCTGCTTTGTAACCCATTAATTTTTAACATCCCAACTGCCTAGTTTCTGGTGATTTAGTATGGTTGAAATCAATTCCAATGGTAATACCCTAGATGTACCAGGACAAATATTGACAAATAAGAACATTAAATAACATACAGAATGAAGTGAGAAATGAGATTAAAAGTGTATAGCTCCTGATGAAGATGCTACAGTGGCACATATGTAATAGGCCAAAAGGCAGCTTTCTCGACTGTAATTTCCATTATGATGTAATCATGTTTGGTACAAGTAAGTGGTGGATTTCTCATCCATTAATGCTGTATTCTGAATCTTACATGTAAATGAAGGAGAAAAACAACAAGAATGCACTTGTTTAAGCTTGTCATTGACTGTTTAACTTTGGTAAAGATAAATGAAATAAAACAGGATAAAAATTGGTGATACAGCATATTTAAAAGAAATGGTGTCCCGATTCCCTGATTAACTCAACTGCAGTCTGCACTACTACTCAACTCTTGCTGTCAGCTCTGACCTTACTCTCTCTGGAGTTTCCAACCTGCTCTATTTTAACTCTCAATGAATCTAAAGTGCTTCATTACATGATGGTTTGTATACTGTAGTACTTATGCTGTATTGCTTCTGTGGTTAAAATAAGGAT
Organism: Chiloscyllium plagiosum; assembly: GCF_037043375.1. NCBI lineage: Eukaryota > Metazoa > Chordata > Chondrichthyes > Orectolobiformes > Hemiscylliidae > Chiloscyllium > Chiloscyllium plagiosum. The sequence goes on along the minus strand of NW_028270154.1, from coordinate 60,940,053 downwards.
AATAACTCAATCATCAATTTGAACACATCCATTTGACTCTAGCCCCAAGAGCCTCTAAAAATATTTTAATATGTTTTTCTTAAAAACTGATACTTTTTGTATAAACAACAAACCTCAACCATAACTATGGCAACATTCACTGCCTTCTGGCTATCATTTCAGTATGCACACAGATTGTGAAAAATACAAATAATTTTGCTTACATAGATAAACAAAGAGAAAATGGTACCCAAATATATCTAGGTTTGGAATTTTCCCTTGACTTCTATGTTCTAGTCATAACATGCTATATAACTAAGCTTACTCTTTGTAACTACTGCATGATTCAAGATATTCATATCTCACACAAATTAGTTCATCTAATAAATCCGGGATTAAATTGACTAAAGTAACAATAGATTGAATCTAGTCTAGATCTGATACAATTTAAATTATCCATTGCATAGATTAATCACACAAAGCAAATGTTCCACATACCCTGGAGAATAATTCCTTTCGGTAAAATATTTAGTCGTGTCCCTGGTGTGCATTTTCACATGCATCCTTCATCTTCATATGGCAGCAAGTGAGAATTAATTTTCCATTCATGGAAATATAGTTTTTTCTTCATATGATTATATTTGGAAAATCTCTCATTCAGCAAACAGCTGCATCTGTATTGTCCTTCATCGTCAAGTAAAGACAAGGGATAAATTGTCATTCATGGATATTCATTTGTTTCTTTCACAACGTGAGAACACTCTCTCTGATACTATCTAATTGATCTTTATGACCTGGGAAATATTTCCAAGGATTTCATTTTGACATATATAAACACTTTAGTTTTTTTTTCACATTCCGCAACAGGAATAGTTACATTTTCTTTCTTTACATGAAGTAAATGAATTGAAGGCAGCATTTTAGCTGGATTCTATAATTAGCTTCATTGTTCGTCTGGGCAACATTCAAAACCATAAAGTCACTTGCAGGAAAAAAGAGTTCCGTTTTCATTTTGAACTATATTTACAAAAATAAAGCACTTGAAGTCAAAACATTTCCTAGCGAATGTAGAAGCAATCACTATATCTGCAAGGGTATCTGTCTCTTAAACAATTTGAATTATTATATAAGGTGTCTAGCTACATCACAGAATCACAGATGTGTTACAGTTCAGAAGGTCAGTCAGCCCATTATGTCTTATTGGCTCTTAAAACGAGTATCATTACCTAATGCTAATTTGCTGTTTTTCCCCATATCTTTGCACATTATTTCTATTTAATGATCGTTCAATACCATTTTGAATGCCTCATTTGAACTTGCCTTCACCACACTTCCCGGCAGTGCATTCCATACCTTAACTACTTGCTGTTGAAAAATTATTCTTCTTGCATCACATATTTTCCTTTTGAAAATATGGGGGTTGCTTGCAGAAATATTTGTATCATCTATAACAATAGGTGGAGATTACTGGAGCGTAGCTAACGTTGTACCTTTGTTTAAGAAGAGATGTAAGGAGAAACCTGGGAAATAAAGACCAGTGAGCCTGACTTCAGGGGTGGCTCAATTATTGGAAGTGATTTTAAAAGATAGGCTTTATATGCATTTGGAGAGACAACATAGTCAGCATGGTTTTGTGTGAGGGAAATTGTGTCTCACATACTTGACTGAGTTTTTGAGGAAGTAGACAAGAAGATTGATAAGGACAGAGCAGTAGACATTGCTTACTTGAACTTTAGTAAAACCTTTGACAATGTTCCACAGGTAGACTGATGAGTAAAGTTAGATTTCATGGGATTCTGGGTGAGCCTGTCAATTGGATACAAAATTGGCTTAATGACAGGAGACAGAGTGTATAATAGAACGTAGAACATAGAATTGTATAGCACAGGAACAGGCCCTTCGGCCTGTAATGTTGCATCAAACATGATACCAAATTAAACTAATCCCTTCTGCTTGCCCTTGGTCCATATTCCTCCATTCCTTGCTTAATCATGTGCTTATCTAAAAGTGCATTATTGTATCCGCCTCAACCACCACCATCCTTGGCAGAGCATTCCAGGATCATACCATCCTCTGTGTCAAAAACGTGGCTCTTACATCTCCTTTGAACTTTCCCCTCTGACCTTAAATGCATGCCTCCTAGTTTTAGACTTTTTAACTCTGGGTAAAAGATTCTGACCATCAATCCTATCCATGTATCATATAAGTTTATAGACTTCTATCAAGTCTTCCCTCAGCCTCTGCCACTCCAGAGGAAACAACCTGAGTTTATCGAGCCTCTCTTATAGCTCATACCCTCGAATCCAGGCAGCAGCCCGGTAAATCTCGTCTACACCCTTCCCAAAGCCTCCACATACTTCCTGTAATGTGGTGACCAGAATTGAATGCAATACGCTGAGTGTGGCCTAACCAGATTCTTATAAAGCTGCAACATGACATCCTGACTATTGTACTCAATTCCCTGATCAATAAAGCATGCCTTACACCTTCTTTACCACCCAATCTACTTGTGTAGCCACTTTCACTATGGACTTTAACTCCAAGATCCCTTTGTATATCAATGGTTTTCAGGGTCTTGCCATTTACTGCATAATTTTTCTTAACGTTTGATCTCCCAAAGTGCAGCATCTCACACTTACCCTGATTAAACTCCATCTGCTGTTTTTACACCCATGTCTGCAATTGATCTATATCCAGCTGTATCCTTTGACAACCTTCTCCACTATCCATAACTCCACTGATCTTTGTATTGTCTGCAAACTTACTAACCCACCCATCTACATTTTTGTCTAAGTCATTTATGTATATCACAAACAGCAGAGGTCCCAGTATGGATTCCTGAAGAACACCACAAGTCATGGACTTCCAGCATGAAAAATACTTTCACCACTATCCTCCACTTTCTATGGGCAAGCCAGTTCTGAATCCATATAACCAAGTCACCGTGAATCCCATGAATCGATGATCATGGAATGATGGTGGAGGTTGTTTTTTAGACTGGAGGACAGTCATTAGTGGTATTCCACTTTTGTTTGTCATTTATATAAATGTTTTAGATGAGAATACAGAAGGCATGGTTAGTAAGTTTGCAGATGACTCCAAAATTGTTGGTATGATTACAAAGAAATCTAGATCAGTTGGAGCAATGGGCTGAAGAGTGGCAGATGTTTTTTTTAATTTGGATAAATGTGGGATATTGTATTTTCATAAAACATACAAAGGCAGGACTTATACAATTAAAAGTGGGGCCTTGGGTAGTATTGTAGAACAGAGAGACCTAAGGGTTCAGGTTCATAATTCTATGAAGTTTGAGTCACATGTAGAAAGATTGTTTAAGAAGGCGTTTAGCATGCTTGCCTCATTGATCAGTCATTTAAGAATAGGAGTTGGTATCTTATTTGAAGTTGTACAAGATGCTGGTGAGGTCACTTTTGGAGTATTGTGCCCAATTCTGGTTGTTCTGTTTTAGAAAGGATATTATTAAGGTGGAGAGGGCTCAGAAAAGATTTACCATGATGCTGCTGGGAATGGAGGATTTGAATTATAAAGAGAGGGTGGATAGACTAGGACTTTTTTCATTGGAGCGTAAGAGTTTGAGGGGTGACCTTATAGAGGATTATACAATCATGAGGGGTATATATAAGGGAAATAACATGTATCTTTTCCCTAGGTGGTGGATTTCAAGACCAGGGGGCATATTTTCAAGGTGAGACCCTGAAGATTTAAAAAAGACATGAGCGGCAATTTTTTCACATAGCAGGTGGTTTGTGTGTGGAATCTGGGTACAGTTAAAAAGTTTAAGTAACATTTAGATCAGAACATGAATAAGAAATATTTGGAGGGCTATTGGTCAAGCATAGGCAGGTAGGACTATTTAGTTTGGGATTGTGGTCAGCATTGTCTCATTGAACGGAAGGGTCTGTTTCTGTGTTGTATGACTCTAAATCACTTTAAATCTGTGCCCTCTGGATTTTGATCCTTTTACCAGCGCAACATGTTTCTCTCTATGTATCCAACCTGTCCATGAGTTTGAAAGCCTTAATCAAAACTCCTTCTTCCCTCCAATGTGACCAGTCCAAGTTCATAGAGTCATAGAGGTGTACAGCACAGAAGCAGACCATTCGGCCCAACTTGTACATGCTGACCAGATATCCCAACCCCATCTAGCTCCACCTGCCAGCACTTGGCCCATATCCCTCCAAAGCCTTCCTATTCATATACCCATCCAGATGCCTTTTAAATGTTGCAGTTGTACTAGCCTCTACCACTTCCTCTGGCAGCTCATTCCATACACGTACCATCCTCTGTGTGAAAAAGTTGCCCCTGAGGTCTCTTTTATGTCTTTCCCCTCTCACCCGAGATCTATACCCTCTTGTTCTGGACTCCCCAACCCCAGGGAAAAGACCTTTTCTAGTTATCCTATCCATGCCCCCCCCCCATGATTTTATAAACCTCAAAAAGGTCACCCCTCAGCCTCCGAAGCTCCAGGGAAAACAGCCCCAGCCTAGTCAAGCTCTCCCTATAGCTCAAATCCTCCAACCCTGGCAACATCCTTGTAAATCTTTTTTGAACCCTTTCAAGTTTCACAACATCTTTCTGATCTATCCTTATAACTGAAATTTCTAATCCGTGGAGTCATTTTTGTCAACTGCATCTGCACTCTCTTAAATGCAATATTCCAGCTACAACCAGACAAGTATCTTAGGCAACTTCACTATCACCTCCTTCCTCTTATACTCTGTCCCTAAAATTAAAGCTAAGGATATTGTATGCATTCTAATTGTTCTCTCATTCTGTTCTGCCCCATTCAATAACATGTGCACGTATACACTCGGGTCCCTCTGCTCCTGCAATCCCTTTAGAATTGTACTCCCTATTTTATGTGATCTGTCAATGTTCTTCCTGAGATGCTATTTGTCTTTATAGTCACATCTATAAGAATAGCACAGGTCAGACGTAAATGAAACTAAAAATGGATGCTTATAAATATCCCAAAGGTCACTAAGCTGATTAATTTTAATGATTAAAAAGCAAATGTTTGTGAACAAAATGTCACTCAGGAAGCTTCAGCAAAGTAACAAAAAAACAACATGCCTGTAACTCAGATTAGGGTAAAGCACAGATTATTGATTTATCACTGTAAGCTTATTATGGCAAAAAATAACTAGTGGCTAATGTGCCTTGTCAAATGTTCCACATGCCTACCAACTATAAATTGTTTATCTTGAATAATTTCTCACTCAAACTGATAAATGAAGTTTCTTTGGAAGCTAATATGGATAAATTATGAAAACATTAGCAGTTTCAACCTAGACAAACCATCTAAAATGACTTGATATTTGACTACTATTACTTAAGTGGAATGATTATGAATCATACATCTCACACTGTGTACGATTTCTGTCTTTTGTCAGTAGCTGGTGTTTAGTAGGCTTGTGGGTCTGCTGTTTATTTTACTGATTGTTGAGTGGATCCAGCTGCTGGAACTAGTCTGATTCTTCCTTGCTGACTTTGTTTTTCACTTTACAATCTCCAAGTCCCAATGCCATCATAGCAACATTACATACTCGATGTTGATGGCTTTCAGTGACATTAAGTAAATCCTTTGTTAATCCACACTTGCTAATTATCCATCAGTCATGCATTTAAATCAAAAGTTTAGGTATAAATCAACTAATTTTCTGAGATGAAGGAAGGGTTAAAAATCACTAAACACCAGGTTATAGTCCTCTGATGAAGGAGCAGTGCTCCGAAAGCTAGTGCTTTCAAATAAACCTGTTGGACTATAACCTGATGTTGTGTGATTTTTAATTTTGTTCACCCCAGTCCAGCACGGACGCCTCCATTCCACAAGAGGATGGAAAACAGAGGTATTCTTTCTCTACTCTAATTTATTGATTTGATGATTTGAATGGGTGCAAAAGAAGTCCACAGTTTGGACTGTTTTCCTTCTGAAGTGTAGGGTTCTGGTTTTCACTCAGTAATTTGCTGATTTTAGGTAGCTTTGGATCATTCCCAGAACCATGGTTCTGGACTCTGGACTCAGTTAGGAAATGTGAAATACAGAAGGCAGTAGATAGATGGTTCAGGGAAAAGGAATCTTGTGTTTAATTAAACACAAAATGTTAAGTAAAATACAAAAAAATACAGATAATAACACTAAACAGTGAAATCAATGCTATCAACTTTACAGAGGACCATAATTAAATAGACTATTAGATTTAACACAGGCTAAACACTATTAGACCCTAAATAGTGGTTTTAAGCATGAAAATTTTAATCAGGCTTCCTACCCTTGGGTTTCCCTGCACTGTCACCACCCGCCTTCCCCTCCCTGCTAGTTAGGTCGGAAAATTTGGGGTCTCGGGAACTTGAGTTCACCACAAGGGAAAGCTTGATTTTGAAGTACAGCTGTCTATTTCTACTTGCCATACCCAGTGCTTGACTGAAGACATTTGACTGCGCCAGCCTACAGTCTGGGTTGAGACCACTGATGCAGTAGGATGTGTCATGGATCTATTAAGTAAGCACTTGGTTTTCCTTACCTTCTGGTGGTTTTGTGGGCCCAGTTTTCACCTCAAGACATGTCTGAAGTCTTGTAGTGTCAGATGGATTGGTGACTTTCAGAACCAGCTTTTGTTGGTTCTTAGGTTTGCTGGTCGTGACTAATGACTGTTGGTTGCACTGGCTTTGAACAGGCCTGTGACGGTAGTTTTCGGAATTGCTGTCAGGATGCCCTTCCTGGAGGTAGGAAATAGCTGCTGGAATTAACTATTGGAATTCTTCTTCTGGGGATTGTTGTTTGGAAGGCCTCCTGGGGATAGATGTCTTTGGAATGCTATTTGGGTCATCTGCTTGGGATCCCTCTTCTAGAGATCATTGAGGTGATGGCTGCCTCAGGTGAGGTCAGGGCCAACAATTATACTGGCTTTGGGCTCTTTATCTTTGTGTCAAATTTGTACTTGCCATTGTATTCCTTTTTGAAGTCAATTGGCTTCCCAGTAGTTAAGAGCATGTGTTATCAAGGTATAGGTGTGTACTGTACCTTTAAGAAAAAGTGAAAACCAGCAAGGACTGACTAAAAGCACAGAGTGTGCTGAACAATTTAAAAATATAGCATTTGATGGTTAAACGAATAGCTGGAGCTGCATTGCCATGGTACACAACAAATTCAAATTTGGCCAATCAGTTTAAATTATGCTAGGAGAAAGTGAAGACTACAGAGACTAGAGATCAAAGTTGAGAGTGTGGTGCTGGGAAAGCACAACATGCCAGGCAGCGTCCGAGAAGCAGGGCAATCGATGTTTCAGGCATAAGTCCTGATAGAGGCCTTATGCCCGAGACATTGATTTTCCTGCAAATTGGATGCTACCTGATCTGCTGTGCTTTTCCAGCACCACACTCTCGAGTTTAAATTATGCTCCAAGATACCAAAATACAATCGAACTTGAATTTTAATGCTTTGATGACATCAAACCAATGGAACTGTCTGCTGTTTTGGGGTATATAAAATTGGGTATTTTGAATAGTTGGGGAGAAGAGGAGAGAACAGCAAAGTACAGCCAAGCACCAACCGACTGCTAGCAGAATAGCTCTCTGAAATTTGTTCAACAGAAGACTGAAGAAAAGACAACCAAGGAAAATCTACTGAGAAAAATCTGCAGAGGAGAATTGACACACTAGGCTGGTCTTGAAACATGATTTTTTTGTGTGTAAATCATAATTGGGGATTTTATTAGACCAGTGTTGTAGAGTGGGAGATAAAGGATAGGTTTAAGAGAAAGGAATTATAAACAGTTGTTGTTTATATTTCTCTTTTGGTCTTAAAGAATACAATTGTTAATTCTTTCTTCAAATCATGATATTTGAGATAGTTCTTGCCACTCGAAATTTAACAGCTTAAAGTGCAAGGTGAGCCTTTCTGTGAGTCTGGTTTAAATTAGCAGAGGGATTTACCCCATGTCATAACAGTTTGGGGGCTCGTCGCTCAGATTTGACCAGTTTGGATCTCAGATTCATGACTTGGATAGGTTTAGGCAGATCCAGTCTGAGATTTGGAAAGATTTGAATACGACAAAAGCCTAGTAAATTTAAACAATTGTTGGTTAGTGTCCGAGATAAAATGTAGGAGAATTTTTTAAAATTTTGGTTACTTGTGTTTGGTTAAATTAAAAGGGAGAGAAATGGCTCTTAAAATAGCTAAAGAGGTTCTGGGGCTTGAAGGTGATTGCCAATTTTGCCAAGAAAGTTTAGAAAGAAAAGGTCATACTCTTAGAATTAGCAAAGAGGTTAGAATTGGGTTTAACCAAGCACAAAAGTAGTGCTGAAATTTTAAGGGAATAACTAAAACATTTAGCTATGTCAGAGAAGCAGACAAATGCAGTAGAGTTAGAAAAAAAATTATATCATAATTGAAGAAAATGGAGTTGGAAGAAAAACAAAGGGAGAGAAAAAGAGAAAGAGAGAAGAGAGAGAGGAAACAGAAAGAGAAAGAAGGTTCTTAGCTAAGCAAAAAGAGAGAAAATTTGAACTTAAAAAGTTGCGACTTAGTCAGCAAAGTCAAGTTAACAGGATGGAAATTAGAAGAGAAGGTAGTGATATATATAAAATGTCAAAACTCTGCAAAATTTTGATGAGAAAGATGTTGAAGTCTTCTTTATTTCATTTGAACATTTTAAAGACAAGGATATGAGACTATTTCATTGGAGTCTTATGTTGCAGACTTTAAATTTACAAATCGTACGTGTGGGTTGTAAGAATGTAATCACAGATGCATTGTTGCAGATTTGACTCATAAAGTACAGATGAGATTGATATCTATTCAATGTTGTATATATATGTGGGAAGAAGTTAATATGAATTTAGATTAAAGTCATATGTATGTCATGATAATGTGGTTAAGGAATAGAGAGAAAAGAGGAAGCTATCTTTTCATTATGAGGGCAGAGGTGTTATGAAAGTGCAAGTGTGTATTATACATTTAAGAGAGAGTGAAAGCTGGAATAGATTGATTGAAAGCACAGAGTGTGCTGAACAATTTAAAAATGGTGTGAAACAAATAGCTGGAGTTGTGTTGTTATGGTAGACAATAAATTTGAATTATGCCCCAAGATACCAAAATCCAATCAAATTTGAATTTTAATGTTTTGATGACATCAAACCAATGAAACTGTCCGATGTTTTGTGGTATATAAAATTGTGTATTTTGAGCAGTTGGAGAGAACAGGGGAGAACAGCAAAGAGCAGCCAAGCCCCAACCAACTCCTAGCAGAATAGCTCTATGATAGGTATCTATTCATAAGACATTTGTGCAGCAGAAGACTGAAGAAAAGACAACCCAGGAAAATCTATAGAAGAACATTTACAAAGGAGAAATCGACACAGCTGGCTGGTTTTGAAATGTAATTTATTTTTGTAACTCTTAACTGGGGCTTTTATCAGACCAGTATTGTAGAGTGGGAGATAAAAGATAGGTTTAAGAGAAAGGAGTTGTAAATAGTTGTTGTCTAATGTTCTCTTTTGGTCTTAAAGAATAAAATTGTTGAATTTTTCTTCAAATAGTGATATTTGGGATAGATCTTTGCCACTCAAAATTTAATAAATTACAGCAAAAGGTGAGCTTTTCTGTGTGTCTAGTTTAAATTAGCAGAGGGGTTTACCCCATGTCATAACACATGCGTGAATACATTTTAATTGAAGCTAAATGTCCAGTATCTTTGTGAATGGATTTTGATTGAAGTTGAATGTGTAGGCTCCATACTGCCTGTCCTCAGTAATTCGAGGTGTAAAGGTTAGCTTCGGTCTATAGAATTAGATTTGAGTGATTGTTCTGTTAGAGTGGAGGTATAAATTGGAATTCCAGTCTGGACAATAGTCCCATTCTAGCTCTGCGTATATTTATTGCAGCCTGAGCTCAGAATTTTGTCCAATATTTTACATGATGGGGATTTTTGATCATCCTCCAGAAGGTATGCCATTAACTCAGAAACATAAGCACAGGAATCAACAGACAGAATAAAGTGAGAGCGTGCTGCACTTTTAGATGTGGTGAAATGTGAAAGGATGCTAAATTGAGCCCCATTTTTCCTTTTAGGTGGCCAAAGAGAGAAAGAAAAGACTACATTAATTTTATGATGAATAGCAGGTAGTTTTCCCTGGTGTCCTGGGAGGCATGTATCTCATAACCAATATCACTAAAACAGAATATGTTGTAATTATCTCATTGCTGCTCATGAGACCTTATTGTGTGCAGGTTGGCTGTCATTTTCCTAAACTACAATAGTGGGTTCACTGTTATAAAGAACATCATTCATTCTCAGCATTTTGAGAAGTCTTGATGTTGTAAAAAGAGCCATGTCAATGCAGGTCTTTATTTTTTGTCAAATTAACCATGCAGACGTCCACGTAACATGATAGAACAATATATTCATGGCCAGCGTTACAACATGTAGAGGGAACAATGCTTGGTTTAACAATTGGAAACCTCTGAGGACAGGATTCCACAAGTATCTGTATATATAATGATACAAAGTTGTTTTATGAACAAATGTAATCTCCAGCAAATTCTCAACACTGGACTGTCAAAGAAGTTTTTGTTTTAATTTTCCTCTCTAATTCTTGGTGATCTTGTATTTTAAAAGATAAATAACCTCAAATCTTGGAGCTCTATTCTAAGTGCTAACTTGCAGAACATCATGTTTTGTTATTCCTTCTCTGATTTTTGTGAAGTTGAACCATCAGTTTTGTAGTTCAAGCTAATAAAGGCCCAATCACCTACAGGTGGGATGTGAGATGCTTTCTCTCTACAAATGCTGTCAGAGTTTCTCCAGTACTTTCTGTTTTTATTTCAGATTTCCAGCCCCAGTTCTTTATTTCTATTTTTGCCTAGATGTCAGTGTTTATTCCAGCTCAACTATTTTTTACATGCTCTTAATCTATTTTAAAGAAATACCGTGAAAGGTTTTCCAGTTGATTCATTCAGCACCATTGTACCACTAGACATGTTATTGTCTATTGAAATTTTTAGTGACTTTATAAATAATTAAATTTTGTAAACCATTTTGACAACTGTTTCAAGAGTGTTGAGATAATTTGCAGTTCTTTAAAATCACACAATTTTATGAAATTTTGGCCAGATAAACAATTAATACAATGTAATTATGCCATTTGCATTACACAATACTTTGTGCAGTTCAATGTTTGATATTGATGTGGAGATAATAAAACTACATCACATTTTAATGTAAGGGAGGATGTTAGAAATGTTTGCCATCAAATCATATTACTTCAATGTGTGATTTAAATGTAGAATAACTGTGAGTGAATATGTCTGTGTAACATTGATTTGCTGGAGGTTCTCAGTTAATGATAATCAGACTTTCTTCATGTGTTTATTTTCTCTCAGTGAGCAATTCCACAGATTAGAAGATTTTTTATTAGAGATGAAATCAGCTAGTAATTTCGACAGTGGTGGTGTCTTTGTAAAATAAACTGTGTCACAAAAAAAAACTGCCAAACTGTGGACATTGTGCAATTGAATTCCAGTAAAGCCTTTGATATTATTCCATTGGAAAGATTAGTACTGAAAATAAAAGGGAAAGATTGCCAGTAGGAAAAGAAAAGTGTTTTCACCATATTAAAATGGCAGCAGCTCTCCAATATTTTTGCAGGAATGGGAGGGAATTTGATAAGCTGGGCACAGCCATTTATATGTTGTTCTGCTGTGGAAACATTTGTTTGTTCTGTAATATACTTCCATTAAACATCCTTTACTTTTATTTGAGCTTATGATAGCACACTCACACTGTGAACTTTCCAACACTTTTCTCCTTAAGCTGAAAATTGGGAGAACCTATCCAATGGGGCAAAGGTCAATATGTTTTGCTGGTTATGTGAACTGGAGCTGGGCTTCACAAGTGCCACCAAAAACCTTTAATTACTGTTTATCAACAGATAATTTACACACTGATTCCAATACATTCTATCCAATAAACTACTCTTTAGAAAAATACCCTTTCATGTTTCAATTATTTTCATTTAAAGGAATCCTCTACAGCATATTGTAAACATTTCATTGACTTACTAGGTACAAATCATCATTGGCAATCACCCGCTAATGAATTTGCTTGTCTACCCAAGAAATTCCATGTCACTCATCATGGGTTCTGTGGGCCCTTGTGTGCCTGATGAGCCCGATCCTAGAGCTGCATCTCCATCCACATATTTGGTAGGTGTTTCCAGGAGGTGGAATTCGTCCTTGGCCTTGAGATTGTTTTCACTGATTCCTTTTCCATACTTCCTCTTGCCACCAGGTTTTCTGTAAAAGGTATGTCCTTTCACACAGGCGATTCCTCCAAGTTGGTTTCTCCACATTTTGACATCTATATTGCATTTCTTGAGGGACATTTTCAGGGAGTCTTTGAAGGGCTTTCTTTGTCCACCTCTCATTTGAGTGTCTTCCTTGAGCTGAGTGAAGATTTGTTTTGGTAGCCTGTCCTCAGACAAACTAAGCATGTGGCTGCCTGAGCAGAATTGGTTTCAGATTATCATGGCCTCGATGCTGTTTCAGTTAGCTGCTTCAAGGATGCTGATGTTAGTTTACCTGTCCTTCCAGCTGATACAGAGCTGAGGGTACATTTCAAAGGTCTTGATGTAGTGTCTCTACACAGTCCAAATTTTGGAGTCATATAGAAGATTCAGAAGGATAACTGCCTTCTATGCAAGGATCTTGGTATCAGCACAGATGTCACAGTCACTGAAGATTCTTGTCTTCAAAAATATGAAGGTAGCAATCGCAGATTGGATGCAATGTTTAATCTGAGGTGGGTTAATGTTCCACATTTGGGAGGATTTTACCACAGATCATAATAAGGCGATAGACCAGAACTTCACCTGGGGCAGGTTGGTTAAAGATTAGAGTTTTCCTGAAGTTAAGTCTGAGACCAATTCCTTAGTGGGTTTCCGTGATGGCATTCAGTGAGGATTGAAGATCCTCTTCCATGAGAGTAGGGATGAGCTGCTAATGGAGGTGGTGGAGGCTGATACAATTACAACATTTAAAAGGTATCTGGATGGGTACATGAATGGGAAGAGTTTAGACAGATTTGGGCCAAATACTGTCAGATGGTACTAGGTCACTTTAGGATATCTGGTCAATGCAGTTGGGTTGGACTGAAGTGTCTTTTTCTCTTCTGTGTGACTCTATGACTCTATGATTCTATGACATTATCATCTATGTACTGAAATTCAACAAGTAAGGTCAGTGGCATTTCCTTCTTGGGTTTTGATAGGTTAAGGTTGGAAAGTTTTCCATCCACCCCTGAGACATTGTCGACGTTTTTGACAGGATGAAGAACAGTGACGATAAAGATGGAGAAATAGATAGAGGCGATGATATGGTGGCTCAGTGGTTAGCACTGCTGTCTCACAGGACCCAGGTTCGATTCCAGCCTCGGGTGACTGTCTGTGTGGAGTTTGCACATTCTCCCTGTGTTTACGTGGGTTTCCTCTGGGTGCTCCAGTTTCCTCCCACAGTCCAAAGATGTGCAGGTCAGGTGAATTGGCCATTCTAAATTGCCCATAGTATTAGGTGTATTAGTCAGAGGAAAATGGGTCTGGGAGGGTTACGCCTTGGAGGGTCGGTGTGGACTTGTTGGGCCGAACTATAGGGAATCTAATCTAATCCTGTTTAACTCCTCTTTGACCTCAAAGGATTCTGTCACATTAATATCAGTAAGTATCAATGCTGTATTGTTGCACAGGAGATGGAGGATGTCAATGAATTTCCCTAGATGGCTGGCTTAACAGGGTTTTCCATAACATTTCCCGATTGACTGAGTCAAAAGCCTTGGTCAGATCGATGAAGCTCACGTAGAGTGTTCTTGGCATGTCGCTTGGAGCTGCCGAGCAGTGAAAGTCATGTTCTTTGTTCCGCAGTTTGGTCAGAGCCTACTTTGGCTTTCTGGAAAGATTTCCTCTGAGACTTAGAGAAGGCACCTAGCAAGGATTCAGATGATGATCTCCCTAACTCTAGACAGTAGAGTGACTTCTCAGGAGTTTCCACAGTCCACTTTGCCTCCTTTCTTGAAGACAGTGGAGAAAGCAGCGTCACGAACATCAACAGGGACATCTTTGTCCCAGATTTTCGGGAACAGTTGGTGGGCTTCTCCAAGTTAAAAAATCTCCAATGAAATCCTATCCACTTTAAATGATATATATGACTGTGTGGGGCATTGGATTAGTAAGTTTGCATGTGACACAAAGATTGATTGGGTGGTTAACAGTGAGATTGAATGTCTTGGACTATAATAAGATATAAATGGGATGGTCAAATGGGCAGATAAGTGGAAGATGGAATTTAATCCTGAAAAGTTTGAGGTGATGCACTTTAGAAGGGTTAATTTGACAAGGAAGCATTCAATGATCGGCATAGAAAGTTCTGCGGAACAAAGGGACCTCAGCACATTTATCTATAGATCATGAAGGCAGACGGGCATGTTAATAGGGTAGTGGGAAGGCATAATGAAAAGGACACTTGCCTTTATCAATCAAGGAATAGAGGACAAAAACAGGGAAACCATGTTGGACTTAAATAGACCGTTGGGGAGACCACAGCTAGAGTACCGTCTGCAGTTCTGGGCACCACATTATAGGAAAGATGAGATTGCAGTAAGCAGGGTGATGAGGAGATACACCAGGATGCTGCCTGGGATGGAATATTTAAGTTATGAGGAAAGATTGGATAAAATTTTGTTGTTTTTATTGGAAAAGAGAAGATTGAGGGGCAATCTGGTTGAGATATACAAGATTATGAGGGGCATGGATGGAATGTATAACGTGCAGCCATTCCCTTTAGTTGAGGGTCAGTCACCAGGGGACACTGGTTCAATTGAAGGGCAGGAGGTTTGGGGTGCTGTGAGGAAATATCTTTCTACCCAGAGGATGGAGATTGTCTGGAGTACACTGCCAGGGAGGGTGATAGAGGCAAATTGCCTCACATCTTTCAAAAAGTACCTGGATGAACATCTGGATTGTCATTGCATTCAAGGTTATGCACCAAGAGCTGGGGTAAATGGGTTTAGGTTAAAGGTTAACTGTTTCTCACATGTCGGTGCAAACTAGATAAGTCAAAGCACCTCTTCTGCACTGCATAATTCTACGGTTAATTCCTGCAGTTTTTCCATTTTTCATGTATTTGATGGTGACTTCAACCTCCACCACATGGGGTGGGAACCAGCAGGTAACTGAGACTGCCTTTCCATGCCTTGCTAACTTGCTGTGGTGGAGAGGCTTGAGTATTCTGTTGATCATGAGCATTCTCAATCCTGGCAGAACTAACCATGAGAGTAAGGTTGGAGGGGAGGGGGAGGAACCAGACAAAGCGTAATCAAAACAAGTCTTCAATGGCGATCCAGGTGGGATGATGGATGAAGCAGTAGTAGGGAGATCACCAGTCTTTGAGGTTTCCTTGTCACTTTTACTGGATCTACCATCTGTCAAGAACTGTGTGTCTGCTAATGTGCAACAGCATTCCCAAGCACAAGAATGATGTTGGTCAAAAAATTCCTGTTCAAATATTCATCCACCACACCCTCAATTAAATGGCTACATTTAGAAAAATATTTATCAAGATTTCTCGTTTGTTTTTACATTTCTGTGTACATTAGAAAATGCTGAAGGTCAAGATATTTAAAAAAAAAACCCTGAAAACTTGGCTGGAGAGCTACCAGATGCAGCTTCCTGGTCGGTATAGCAGATGACTTAAAATGCTTGCTCATGTACATCCGCTTTATAATAGCTGCCTAGATCTGATGCAGCATTACATCAAACACATGTAAGCCATTACACTGTTTCTATATAGAGATAACAATTAAGCAGCTCAGTCAATGTATGCCCATTGCATTTTGTAGCTATTCATTTTCTCCATGGCCAGAGGAGCAGGTGCAAGTCTCTCCCACCGGAAAAGTATAATCTCAGACTGTAGCTACAAAGAAGGATGAGGAGGATAAAAAGAATTTGTGACTAAGGAGTAGATATTTTATTTTTGGTGCATAAGTAGTAATCTGACAGAATGGATCACACATTGTATACAGCCGAACTGATCTTTTTAATTGAATCAATAGAATCAATTGAGTTAGGTCCCATAGAGTGTATGTGACCTGCCACACCAGATTACTCTCAAGTTATGAGGACAATAATCAGTATTTACTGATGCCCAAATCTATTTTTGTTTCTCCCAGAACTTAAGGCATAAGAACCCATACCAATACCTTTCTATTCAATTGATGCACCATCCTTCACCAGGACGGTGCTTTCATATTCCAGTTATAATATTTTTCTTTTCTACTTCCATGTTTCGCCCTCCATCTGTGAAGGTGAATTTGAATGCCAAGAATAGAGGCTGATCTTCAGTGTCATACCCAAGTGGTCATAATACAGCTAGACAGCAGTTGCTGACAGGCTATACATCAAGGGGAGGGGTTTGTTACAGCACAGTCTGATTATGCTCTCACCTCAGGTCTGTACTTGTACACCTTGCAGCAGAGGTCACCTAAGTATGACAATGCATATAAACCCTAGATGATTTTTCTGTTCCTTGCTTTAAATCAGTACTTATGATCTTTCACATCTCACATTAAATTTCTTAATATATTCAACAATCAATTATTTCCTATGAGCCACCTTTGACCCAAACAATAAATTTTACTCTAAGTGATGTTTCACTGCACTAATTTGTAAGTATTTTTTAATTCCAATTTAAAATGAGATAAATGGAGTCACTGACATTTTATCTTTCAGGTCACTTTCAGTATTAACTATTATCAAGCACTTGTTTAGACCTATACTAGATAGATACAAACAGGTTCAAATAGAGCAAATGTACCTATTTTTTTTTATAATCCCAACATATTTTGTTAAGTGCAAATTTAACACTATTTAGTGATTAAATTTCAAATAGTGAATCATTCTAATTTTAAACATAACCCCTAATAATATTTTATGGTATGGGGTAATTGTCATTTTTTTCAAAATACTACAAGGTGTATTATATTCCCTCCCCTGTCCCACCATAAAATTATGTAATTGAAAAGTTATCTTGATCATAAAAATGAAAGTCTCTCCTATCATTTTGAGAAATGGACATTCAACAATGAAACAAATTACTCAGATATTATCCCATATCTGATGTTAAACTAAATCATAATTTGCAGATGTGACGATATATATTGTATATGAAGTTGGCTGAAGGCATTACTTTGAGTCATGCTCACTTCTCCTGTAGGAACGTGACTCAATTCTCAAATGATGAGATTGTTTGATGACCAGTGAGTTCTCCATTTGGATCTTTTCAGTGGTTTGATTTTCCCCACTGAGTGGGGTTCAACGTACAGGCTGAAAGTAACTTTCTGACTGTCTTTGTATCTGAGTTTGGGATGTTCTATGATGCGGGTTCCTTTTCTGTACTTAGCTGGTTATAAAACACCACTTTTAACACGTGGAACTTTGATGCAAGCCATATGGATAGCTCTATGAAGCTGACAACTGATGAGAATGCTTTTGATGTAAATTATTAACTACTTAAGAAGTGAGATTTTGTCCGGCCACTTCATACAGTCATAGAGTCATAGAGATGTACAGCATGGAAACAGACCCTTCGGTCCAACCTGTCCACGCCGACCAGATATCCCAACCCAATCTAGTCCCATCTGCCAGCACCCAGCCCATATCCCTCCAAACCCTTCCTATTCATATACCCATCCAAATACCTCTTAAATGTTGCAATTGTACCAGCCTCCACCACATCATCTGGCAGCTCATTCCATACACGTACCACCCTCTGCGTGAAAAAGCTGCCCCTTAGGTCTCTTTTATATCTTTCCCCTCTCACCCTAAACCTATGCCCTCTAGTTCTGGACTCCGCGATCCCAGGGAAAATACTTTGTCTATTTATCCTATCCATGCCCCTCATAATTTTGTAAACCTCTATAAGGTCACCCCTCAGCCTCCGACGCTCCAGGGAAAACAGCCCCAGCCTGTTCAGCCTCTCCCTGTAGCTCAAATCCTCCAACCCTGACAACATCCTTGTATATCTTTTCTGAACCCTTTCAAGTTTCACAACATCTTTCCGATAGGAAGGAGACCTGAATTGCACGCAATATTCCAATGGTGGCCTAACCAATGTCCTGTACAGCCGCAACATGACCTCCCAACTCCTGTACTCAATACAGGAAAGCATGCCAAACGCCTTCTTCACTATCCTATCTACTTGCAACTCCACTTTCAAGGAGTATGAACCTGCACTCCAAGGTCTCTTTGTTCAGCAACACTCCCTAGGACCTTACCATTAAGTGTATAAGTCCTGCTAAGATTTGCTTTCCCAAAATGCAGCACCTCGCATTTATCTGAATTAAACTCCATCTACCACTTCTCAGCCCATTGGCCCATCTGGTCCAGATCCCGTTGTAATCTGAGGTCACCCTCTTCGCTGTCCACTACACCTCCAATTTTGATGTCATCTGCAAACTTACTAACTGTACCTCTTATACTCGCATCCAAATCATTTATATAAATGACAAAAAGTAGAGGACCCAGCACCGATCCTTGTGGCACTCCACTGGTCACAGACCTCCAGTTTGAAAAACAACCCTCCACCACCAACCTCAGTCTTCTACCTTTGAGCCAGTTCTGTATCTAAATGGCTAGTTCTCCCTTCATTCCATGAGATCTAACCTTGCCAATCAGTCTCCCATGGGGAACCTTGTCGAATACCTTACTGAACTCCATATAGATCACATCTACTGCTCTGCCCTCATCAACCTTCTTTGTTACTTCTTCAAAAAATTCAATCAGGTTTGTGAGACATGATTTTCCACACTCAAAGCCATGTTGACTATCCCTAACCAGTCCTTGCCTTTCCAAATACATGTACATCCTGTCCCTCAGGATTCCTTCCAACAACTTATCCACCACTGAGGTCAGTCTCAGCAGCCTATAGTTCCCTGGCTTCTCTTTACCGCCCTTCTTAAACAGTGGCACCATGTTTGCCAACCTCCAGTCTTCAGGTACCTCATCTGTGACTATCGATAATACAAATATCTCAGCAAGAGGCCCAGCAATCACTTCTCTAGTTTCCCGCAGAGTTTTCAGGTACACCTGATCAGGTCCTGTGGATTTATCCACCTTTAACCATCTCAACACATCTAGCACTTCCTCCTCTGTAATCTGGCCTTTTTACAAGAGGTCACCATTTACTTCCCTTCATGTTGCAGATAGATATCAAGCTCATGAAGGCAAAATGCATCTAGCTATTTTATGTAACACTGGAAGTTTGTCCATGCCTCACACTCACAGAGCAATATTATGAGAATTGTTTGGCAGTATTGTTTTCAGAAAAAAATGCATTTTTTTCTTTGGGGTGAGCCTGCTGAAAACTGATATTACCTTTTACAGATGGTGGTCAATTTGATTATCCAAAACTGCTTTGGTGGAAAGGATGCTATCAAGATTGCAATTCTGTACTAAGTTGAGGAGAACATTATTGATTGTGGTCTGTGGGTCTTAGTATTTGTGACCACAAAAAATTTACAAGTATGTGAAAATATATACATTATTAACATGTTGAATCAGCAGATTTGTCATTTATAACAATGAGGTGCCTTGGCACGGGAAAATAAAAATTTTCAGAACCACTAATTTTTGTGATTTAAACATATGAATTTACATTAGTATTAGAGGAACTTGTATTGTTAATTTGTGATTGAATTTAATAATTTTGTTCATTTTTACTTTACAATTTCGCTCAATTTTTACCTCAGCTTTTTAAAGTCAGAAGCAAGCAATATATGTAAACTAGTGGCAATCAACTGGCCTTTCAAGAAACTGGGGAAGAGCTGAGCAATGGAATTTGACAGCACTTGAGAGGGGTCCTGGTTTCTGCTAGTTATGAATGAGGGGGATTGGCAGACCTATATGTGACTACCCTACTAGTCATTCTCTCTGAAAATGACCTATTTATTTGTAAATCTCTATCTCCTGTCTGCTAACCAGTTCCTAACCCATTACTACTGTCTTACTACTGATCCCACGTGCTTTGATTTTATACATGAGTCTCTGAAATTAGAACTTCAGCAAAAAATGTTTGAAAATTCAAAACAGAAACATCCTTTGGTTCTCCTTCATGTGTTCTGCCTTGAGAAAGCTCCAGGTTTCCCTTTCATAAATCTATGTTGACTTAATCTAATCCCACTGATATTTTTGAAATTTCTTATGATCACATCCTTTGTAATAGACAACAACATATTTCCTACAGTTGAGATTAAGTCAACTGGTCTGTAATTCTATGTTTTTTCCTTCCATCCATTTTTAACAGTGGGGTTACATTTGCCACCCTCCAATCTGCTGGGCTATTCCAGAATTCACAGGAGGCTTCAAGAAGCCATCCAAAACCTTCATTATCTCCCAAACCACCTCCCTTAGTATCTGTACTTAACTCATCAGGCTCCATGGATTTATCATCTTCCCATTCCATTAATTTTACCAGACTTTTTGTTTGTTAATATCCTTAAGTTCCTCCATTCCAAGGTTTCCTAGCACATCTGGAAAGTTAGCTTCTCTTATTCTCTTGTGGGATGTGGGCATCATTGGTTGACCAGCATTTATTGCCCATCCCTGGTTGCCCTTGAGGAGGTGATGGTGAGCTCTCTTCTTGAACTGCTGCAGTCAACATGCTATGGGTTAATCCACAAAGCCCTTAAGGAGTGAATTCCAGCATTTTCATGCAAATGACACTGAAGGAACAGTAATAGATTTCCAAGTCAGGATGCTAAGTGACTTGGAGGGAATTTGCAGATGATGGGTCTTTTTAAATGGAAGCGATCAATGGGTTGGAAAATTCTGTCCAGGGATCTTTGGTGAATTTCTGCAGTGTATCACTTAGATAGCAGACTGAATGTCAGTGATGGAGGGTGCAGATGTGGTGCCATTCAAGTGTCTGCTTTGTCCTGGATATCATTAAGCTTTTTGAATGTCTTTGGAGCTTCATTCATGCAGACAAGTGGGGAGTATTCCTGACTTATTCTTTTTAGATGCTGGACAGGCTTTGAGGGTTTAATTGGTGACGTGTATGCTGCAGTATTCCTAGCTTCTGATATATTCTTGCAGCCATAGCTCTTGTAGTCCATTTAAGTTTCTGGTCAATGATAATCCCCCTAGAATGTTGATAATGGAGGATTCAGCGATGTTAACAGCCTTGAATATCAAGGGGGAGTGGTTGGATTGTCTCTTTTTGGAGATGGTCATTGCCTGACCTTTGTGTGGCGTGAATGTAACTTGCCACTTGTTAGCCTGAATCTGGATACTTTCCAGATCTTGTTGCATTCGAACATGGACTGTTTCAGTATCTGAAAGTCATTAATGGTACTGAACATTGAGCAATCATTGGAAGGTCATTGATGAAGATGCTGAAGGTGGTTGGGCCTACCACAGTACCCTGAGGAACTCACACAGAAATTTCCTGGAATTGAGATGACACCAGCAACAGCCAGCATCCTATGTGCCAGTATGACACCAATCAGTAGAAAGTTTGCCCTCTGATATCCATTGATTGAAGTCTGCTCAGGATCCTTGATGCCACACTCAGCCAATTACAGTCTTCACCCTCACGTCCCATCTGAAATTCACCTCTTTGACTATGTCTGAACCAAGGCTGTTAATGAGGTAGGAACTAAATGGCCTTGATGGAACCCAAACTGGGCTTCAGTGACAGATGATTGCCGAACAAGTGCTGCTTGATAGCACTGTTGGTAACACCTTCCACCACTTTACTAATAATCAAGTGTAGACTGATGGGGCAATAATTGACCAGATTAGATTTGTCCTGCTTTTTGTGTACAGGACATACCTGGGCAATTTTCCACATTGTCGGATATTTGTTATTATTTGTAAAATATAAAGCCCATTAGTGAATTCTTTACACCTTGACGAGAGTATCCTTCCCACCTGCACTAACTATTAGAAAACTATACTCAAAGCTCACACTCTAACTAATGAGGTAATGCTCTGAGGTTTGATGGGGACTAATTAATCCAGCCTATTGCACCTGAATGCGTAGGGAAGACCACATATGTAAAATAACCTCAATATATTTCCCTGCTCCACTCCAGTTCTGCCTGCCATAGCCTTCACCGTACAAATTTAGTTAGGTTGTTTTGGTGCTTACTAAACTCAAAAGCCTCTTTCATGTAATGATGGGCAAAATCTTACAGGAGTCTGAGTGCGAGGAATGAGAGTTGTGAGGTGTATGATAGAATTGGGCAACAAGTTTGTGAATCCCCTCTCAACGTGTTCCATCATTTATGCTTTTCACAAGCCGTGCGGGCGGCACGGTGGCACAGTGGTTAGCACTGCTGCCTCACAGCGCCAGAGATCCGGGTTCAATTCCCGACTCAGGCGACTGACTGTGTGGAGTTTGCACATTCTCCCCGTGTCTGCGTGGGTTTCCTCCGGGTGCTCCGGTTTCCTCCCACAGTCCAAAGATGTGCGGGTCAGGTGAATTGGCCATGCTAAATTGTCCATAGTGTTAGGTTAAAGGGGTAAATGTAGGGGTATGGGTGGGTTGCGCTTCGGCGGGTCGGTGTGGACTTGTTGGGCCGAAGGGCCTGTTTCCACACTGTAAGTAATCTAATCTAATCTAATCTAAAATCTAATCTAATCTAAAAAGTGAAATGTTGAGATTCTTACTAGCAGCAGCAAGATGCCAATTGGCACTTGTTATTAGGTTAAAAATCACACAACACCAGGTTATAGTCCAACAGGTTTAATTGGAAGCACATTAGCTTTCAGAGCGACGCTCCTTGATCAGGTGATTGTGGAGGGCTCGATCGTAACACACAGAATTTATAGCAAAAATTTGCAGTGTGATGTAACTGAAATTATACATTGAAAAATTGATTGTCTGTTAAGCCTTTCATCTGTTAGAATACAGTGATAGTTTCACTTCTTTCATGTGTAAATCACAAAACCCTTTTCTTTAAAGTTGCATTCTCGGGTTAGCTGTTAACAATGGTCCTAATCAGCACTTGTTATTGATTGTTAAATATCATATTAACACCACAGCCAGGTTACCACCACATTAATACCCAAGTTTCCATTTTATTTGGGGAATAAGTTTGACATCGGAAAACTAGAGTGTGCATTAGGCAGTTTCAACTTATTGCTTGCTCCAAACAACATCCATGTTAGAAACCAGGGACCGACCTCCCAGGCATGCACACTTGGCACCAGCCAAACACATGCACATCCATTATATTGGCATCTGACATGTACCAGCTTTTAACAAGCCTCATGGTGCATGTACTTTTCACTTACAGGTGCTTCTGCACTGCAACACTGTGACAACTGTCATTGCAATGCTGCAGCAAGAACACTTTCATTCAGGGACATGCACTCAGCTCACAGGCTGGACCAGGCTGCATCTCAAGGCTCTTCACTCACCGACAGAGCACTCACTCACTTTGACCCTTTCTGTATACTCACAGTACCTGCCTTGTATTGTCTTGCCATGTGTTTGCCTTTTTGTGCTTTGCCCTGAGTCAGACATAGCATGCTGTTGTGTTAGTCTGCAGCTTAGCACAAGAACAAATCCAATAAGCTTGTCGTAGGGTCTGTGACCAAGGGTTTCCAGCATAGTACATCAAAAACAGTCTCTGATACCAGTCCAGGCCTTGCTCTGGGCAGTTAAAGTTAGGAACCTCTATTCAAGAGGAGTGAGGAGCTGAATGACAAGTAGCACTTTTTCTGCCTTAATGTGGTCTGTCTTCATCATAGAATGAGAAAGAAGCAGATTTTATGGAATGCAAATGAGAGGTGTACAACTGTTGCAATTAACACAGATGGGGAATTGTCTATATAGGCAATAGTGAGAGTAGTAGGGCATGAGCCTTGGTGGGAAGTGGGTACACTAACAGAGATAGTTTGAATGTGAGGTACTGAACAGAAGGTAGTGGTACTAATGCTGGCAGAGTGAAGAAGGACATTGATTTTGCCTCGTATTCCTGCAGACAGCTGCAAGTACCATAACCCAGTGGAACCTTGAACCAGGTTGACATGATCTGGTATTATGCCCTCCACTGCTGACCTGGTGGAAGAGGAAGTCCCAACTCCCCACCAGCTAGTCTGGCATGACCTCCGGGACTAACTGCAAAGCAAGGCATTGAATTCCCTCTGTTAGCCGTGCAGGGAAGTCTGGACTGACAGTGTTTGCACAATGTTTTTTTTTAAAGATCATGCAGATGCAGATGACACCAGTGAAGTCTGAGATATCCACGGAGTGGCGAGTTGTTCCAGGAATAGTGCATTATAACATGGGGTGGAAACCAAATGTGAGAGTCACCATAAGGGAATGGCAGACAATTACTGAAATAAGTTTAGTAAGATTGGACTTACTCTCTACGCTGTATATCATCTGTCATTGCATTTAAGATGTTAGAAGCAGTTTGTCAGACCAATACATGGAATGGGCAGGTGTTTTCATAGAGTCATAGAGTCATAGAGATGTACAGCATGGAAACAAACCCTTCGGTCCAACCTGTCCGTGCTGATTTTCTAAAGAAAGTTTGGACAGCAAGGAATTTAGAAGAGTAAGAAACAACTTGTCTTAAAGATCTGAGGTTTTGAGGGTTTTTGACAGGCTGGAATTAGAAAGGATGTTTTTTTCATATGGGAGCGTCAAACATTTAAGGGTTACTATTTGAACAGAAAGGGTTGGCCTTTTAAAACTGCACCCAGCTCTTTCCTGATGAAGAGTTAATGCCCAAAACGTTGATTCTCCTGTTCCTCGGATGCTGCCTGACCAGCTGTGCTTTTCCAGCACCACACTCTCCACCCAGATTCACCCCCTATGCTACCTTTCCCATGGCTAATCCACATAGCCAGCACATCCCTGAACATTGTGGGCATTTTAGCACGGCCAATCCAACTAATCTGCACGTCTTTGGACTGTGAGTGGAAACCAGAGCATCCAGAGGAAATCCAAGCGGATACAGGGAGAACATACAAACTCCACACAGACAATTGACTGAGGGTGGAATTAAGGAGAAAGTGAGGACTGCAGATGCTGGAGATCAGAGCTGAAAATGTGTTGCTGGAAAAGCGCAGCAGGTCAGGCAGCATCCAAGGAACAGGAGAATCGACGTTTCGGGCATAAGCCCTTCTTCAGGAATTGAGGGTGGAATTAAGCCCCAATCCCTGGTGCCAACAGGCAGCAGTGCCAACCACTAAGCCACCACACTATCATATTTTTGTTGGAATGGGAGGAAATTTGATAAGCTGGGCACAGCCATTTAAATGTTGCTCTGCTGTGGAAACATCTGTTAGTTCTGTAATATACTTCCATTACATAAACTTCACTTTATATTTGAGCTTATGATAATACACACACACTGTGAACTTTCCACCAATTTTCTCCTTAAGCTGAAAATTGGGACAACCTATCCAATGCCCTGGGATAAAGGCTAATATGTTTGACTGGTTATGTGAGCTGGAGCTGTGCTTCACAAGTGCTGCCAAATGTCTTTAATGACTGCTTACCAAAAGATAGTTTACACACTGATTTCAATACATTCTATCCGATATACTCCACTTTAGAAAAATACTCTTGCATGATCTTCATTTCAAGGAATTCACTACAGAATATTGTAAACATCAACCTGACTTACCAGGCAAGAGGTGTCATCATAACTCCACACAGACAGTTACCCAAGGGTGGAATTCAGCCTAGGTCCCTGGCACTGTGAGTCATTAGTGCTAATCACTGAGCCACCATGCCATCCATGCTGGACCATGTGTTTTTGATACTCACTTCCAGAAGAGGTGGTGGAAGCAAATTTCTTGATTTTTTTTGTGAGGAGGTGGATAGTTTCTTCATAAGCAATGGGTGAAAAGTATCCAGGGAAAGAGGGAATAAGGCTTTGAGATAACATGATCTTATTAAATGTTGGAGGAGGCTTGAGAAGCTGAATGGCCTCCTCTTGCTCCAACCTTTTATGTTTGCATATTCCCGATACCCTCCCTGACGATCTATCTGCCCTCTCCAAGCCTGCAGCTCTTTTTATCCCCAATGCCAATTTAATGTTAACCTGTTCCCAGATCACCAAACAGCCTTTCCCTTACCTCCTTCATGCTGATGCATGCAGTGTCCAAGATGGGCAGACCTCAGTCCACACATTGAGATGTAATAAGGAGAAAGGCTATGTGTCTTTTCACTTTTTAAAAGAAAACCTCCTATTGATTTACCCCTTCATGACATTGAATGTCCTTCAATCGCTTAATTCAATACAAAAAATCAGTTGTAGCCATAGCCCTACTTCAAACATTTTTTAATAACTGGGAATTGTCAAGTAAAACTGTGAGATAACAGGCATAGTCAGTGATAATTGTAGGTTGTGAAATGATTATAGTGCACAATTAATTTATAAGACCCTCAGGTTTGTGTCAACATACAGAGTGAAATAGCAAGAAAAAAAACCCAGAGATCAGGACATGTAAATCATAGAATCCCTTCGGCCCAACAAATTCACACCAACCCTCTGAAGAGGAGCCCACCCTGACCCATTCACCTTCCCTATTACTCTACATTTACCCCAACTAATGCACCTAATCTACACATCCATGAAACACTTCGGGCAATTTAGCATGGCCAATTCACCTGACCTGCACATCTTTGGACTGTGGGAGGAAACAGGAGCACCCAGAGGAAACCCACGGGTAGAATGTGCAAACTCTACACAGATAGTTGCCTGAGGCTGGAATCGAACCCAGGTGTTGTGAGTAACCACTGAGCCACCATGCCGCCCATTATTAAATATGTTAACAACTTGATAGGTCCCTTGATGACTCCCTTGTGAATTATAATACATTTATCCACTTTTATCCACATTTGTGTCTACTTTTAAAAATCCTAACGTGCACTTGACTTCTCCCCAGTTATACCTTACCCCTCCCAAAGGGCACCTGACCTCTGCATAAGTGCATGCTACTTCTCCAAACACTGACAGTTTTAGGCCCACTCCCAATGCACAAGTCACGCTTTAGACATGTTACTAGCAAAAACTGAATGGAATGCAGCTGAACTTTAATATGTGCAGTTGCCTTTGTGAATCATAGATATGCAAATAAGAACCTGCTGGGTTAGGAGGGAGCATTCAGAATTGTCAACCATTGTGGTGAAAATACAAACTAAAGAATCAAACTATTGCTACAGACTCTTCAATTGTCATTGAGGATGAAGTGGGGACAAATGTGGCTGCTGCTACAGGAAAGAGACTCAGCAAGTTATTCTTCAGGACCTAGGAACTCCAGGCTAGGCGAAGGGGAAATGCCAATTGTGAAGGGTTACTACAATATCCGATGGGGGTGGGTTTGGATAAAACATGCTGGGTAGTAAATGGTGGATTGGAATTAGAATTAGAATTTGGCTTTATTATCACTAGTGCAAGGATGCAGGTGTACAGTGAAAAGTGTACAAAATGACTATTCTCCAATGCCATCTTAGATAAAAAAAAAGTGCCTAGATATAAAATCGTAGGTATAAAAATAGAAAAATAAAGAAATAAAGAAACTTCAACATTACGCTCCTGTTTAAGTGATTAGCCATGGGCCTGGATCTAGGGTCTTTCACTCCTGACCCTGATGCTAAGACCATCAGCAGCACACAGCAGTCAACCAGCCTTGAGCCCCTTCACCTCGCCACATGTTGCCACAGAACCATGTACCAATCTTTGGCATCATCTTGCCTCCACTGAGGTTGCAGCTGATTGGATTGATCTCAGCAATGCAGCCAATGCTGCCTGGCCCTGGAACAGGCACTGGGCCCAAACTTGCCTTCCTCTGCTCTTGCCATCACCGCTATGAGCACACACTTGACTCCCTTACTTACAGAAGGTGTGTATGACTAAAAGTTAGAAAAAGGCAGAGAAAAGAGAAAAGAAAGTAAAAGCAGACTGAGCAGATGAGCTCCACACTTAGGAACCCACATGCTGCACTGTTACCACACCACCATCTTGACCATAAGAAAGTCTTGTAGTGGGGAGAGGTGTTCATCAGCAGCCAGAAGCATCCTGGCTTTGGGGGTGGGGTAGAGATTGGGTAGCATGAACACATTTGGCAGGATCAGAGCTGTTGGAAATGTAGCTGCTGCAGATTCATGTAGGTGGACTGGCTGGGGATTGGTGAAACGGTGAAGACTATTGTGTTTAAGGTAAGGGATACCAGGAGGGGGATTTGGATATTCAGGAGTTCACTGACACATTAAGGTGGAAACTGCAAGCCACTGGTTGAGGAACACTCACTGTTGCCTTCATCTTGCTGGAAATCAAAAGTTGGCAGTGAAAGCGGGTGTGTTTAATGACTGTAAATGAGGGAGCTTTTAAAGAAAAAACAATGTTGTATAGGCCCATGTATCGAGCCTAACCCTGGGCAGATCAGTTTTGTTGCCCCTCTCTGCCCCAGTATTGCTGACCACATCATTCACATCGACACTTTTGGACATGGAGGCTGCAGAAGAATAATGATGCTGTTGGATGAGGGCCAAAAGTGTGCAGTATCCACAACCTTTTGGACATTTTTTTTCTTTTTGTTTGCGGCTAGCAGTAGACATCCACCCATTGAACCTTATGTGTGGACATGACGTTATGCCTCACACTGAAACAAATGTATTCAACTACAAAGACAAAAAAACTGCAGATGCTAGAATCCAAGGAAAACAAGCAGGAAGCTGGAAGAACACAACAAGTCAGGCAGCATCAGGAGATGGAGAAATCACTCATGGAATGTGGGCAGCACATTTATTGCCCATACTTAGTTGTCCTTGAAAAAGTGATGGTGGGTTATCTTGTTAAACTGCTGCAGTCAAGTGCTGCAGGATGTTGACCAAAGCAATTCAGAAGGAGCAGTGTATTATATTTCTAACTCAGGATGGTGATTGGCTTGGAGGGATACTTGCTCATGGTGCTCTTCCCATACATAGGAAAAAGTGAGGACTGCAGATGCTGGAGATCAGAGCTGAAAAATGTGTTGCTGGAAAAGCGCAGCAGGTCAGGCAGCATCCAAGGAACAGGAGAATCGACGTTTTGGGCATAAGCCCTTCTTCAGGAATGGCTTTCCTGAAGAAGGGCTTATGCCTGAAATGTCGATTCTCCTGTTCCTTGGATGCTGCCTGACCTGCTGCGCTTTTCCAGCAACACATTTTTCAGCTCTTCCCATACATATGCTGCCATTGAGATTCTTGGATTCTTCTAGTTATGGATTTCAAAATTGCTGTTTGGGGAGCCTTGGTGAATTTCTGTAGAACATCTTTCAGACGGTAAACACATCTGCTACTGACTGTCAGTGATGAAGGCACTGAACAGGATCGACCACGTTCTAATGTTCACTCAGGATGTTCACTGACAGGAGGTCATTATCATTACTATCTGGGCCTCAGCCAATTGTGAGGCTCCATAGTGGCCGATTGGGGGGGTCAAGCTAACGCTGTCAAGGAGATCTATGACAATCTGTCTGGAGGCTGGAAACTTCTCCACTAGAATATCTGATTAGGTTGCTTAAGAGTATAGGCTACTGAGAGTCCATCTGATCTATACATGGAAAATAAGGGGCTGGTTATGTGAGGGGACATGGGTCACTACTGGATGGTGACTTGGGAATTTGGGTAGTTGCGGGCTGGTTGTGAATGAATATTGTAAAGGATGTCAATCATAAGGGATTGGTATGGTAGAGCATGGATAGGAAAAGGGTCAAGCAGGGAGTGGTTTGCCACATTCAGGAATGCGTTGCTTTCAAGGAAGGCTGGGGATGGGTGGGCGGTGTGTGTTGGTGGCATGCATACAGTGTTTTTGTCATCTCATGTGCCAGGGTTAGGGGGAGGACGGGCAGATGGGCAAATGCAGGGTCATATAAAGTAGCTGGGTGGGACCCAAGAAGGTGCAAAGTGTATGACGTTAAGAAGAAGGATTATCACAAAGAGTATCTGAATATTCAGCACTTCACTGACAGGCAGAGATAGAGAATGGATATCACTGCCCAAAGAGAGCTTGCTGTCACCTTTGGTCGCATTGGAAATCAAGAGTACACAATGGGAAGAAAATGGCTGTGACCGCAACTAAAGTGGTAAAGTAAGTGGCTCAACATCTAAAGGAGGGGGGCTGCAGGACAACTGATGTCAGGCCCTTTAGAGGGCAAGGACATTACAGACAAAACCCATCCACTATAGCCCTGCAGGCTCCCTAATACCTGGCCATCCTAATGCATTGACTCTCTGTGAGCTGGATACCTCCCTGCCCCAAACACTATTAACCAGTTCATTCAGCGCCAACAATCTTTGTATGCACAAGTCAGGGAACAAAATAGGAATTTTTCACTATGAGTGGCAGTGGTGCCAACAGAGCACATTACCCTACGCATGCCTTGTTCACTGTGCTTCCAAATGTTACAGCAATCTCTCAACATAGACATCAATCCATGCCACATCCTGTATGGATGTAATGTTTGGCCTCATGCTGGCACTGTTACATTTGGGGCTCTACAGTGACTCATAGAAACAGAGGTATTGCAAAAGTATCAACATTTCTGCAAAGATAAGATTTTATCTTCAGTCTAAAGACTCAAACACCATCAAAGTACCCTCAAAAGGTTATTATTTACTTTCCCTACCATTATGTTTCAGTGTTATTGCAGGTTTCACAGTTGGGTTAGAGAGAATCTGCATGGCAGTGGAACCTTTTGGTTTTGAAAGTTTGGTTGGGTGACTCCAGGGATGTTTCTTACTGGACTGGCCAGACTTGCTGAAGGTCTTCTTTCCAGAGGTAATGGACCCTCTTTGGCTTGAACATCCCAGGTCAGATGACACAAACAGGGTGAAATAATGAGTTTTGCTGCCTCTGAAATATCATGAAAACAAACTTTGGAGGACTCTGTGTGTGATTCCTCCTCTAATAGGTTGCTTCCTAGTACGGCTGCGTCCCCTTCTGCAGAAAGGGCAGCTGTAGTAATCTCCAGGTTTTTGGTCCTGCATGGGTCCTGGGACCCATGGGAAGGGTGGTAGAGTGCATGGGTGTGTGCCTAACTGAGGGTATTGCATCTCGCTGTCCACAGCAGCAGCCAAACAGTTACAGGTTTAAGGTGGCTGGGTCCCCCTGGTGTAACTGCAAACTTGCAGTCTCTAGGCAATGAGGGACTCCCACGTTCTTATTAGGTGCTCCTGTTTCTCCTTATGCATTTGAGCAAAATCCCTGATCGCTGATGCTACTGGACCCTCTTCTGCCTGGGGCTGAGCAGGCACTGAGTGCCAGTTGTGCGGGTAGTTTCTTCTTCATTCAACTGAGGAGCTGTCACTGTTTAGTGCTCTCCAGTTTGGGCTACCAAACTTTCTTAATCTGTCATTCCCAACAAGGTGTTGTTATCTGAACTGGTCAGAGCTGCAGCAAGGAGCCTTGCTGACGCTTCCTCTGAGACCTCTGAACTCTCTTCCTCATAGCTTGAAGAAGGAGCTTCTGGAGGAGCACTCCTTTTTTTCTGTGATGCCATAATTGTCCCACTGGTACCTGCAAGGCATAAGGGAGAGAACGCATTGCAGCCAATGGTTAAGAGTAGTATACAATGGGTCACACTGACAGTAGGGTTAATGTGAGAGATGGAGTGAAATGGTAACTCCTCAGTTGGCAGGACATGGATATATCAGTTAACTCCAGAAGAGAGGGCCCATTCTTCTCTTGCAAGGGTCAGGATTCTCTCCTTTTAGTGAGTGAGGAGTCTGCTGTCAGGCATCCCTTCACTCATCCTGGGTCCTTCTGCCCTGTTCTGTGCTATTTTCACCTGGAATGAGGAAAAAGGGAGAGAATGAGTGAGATGAAATTAGGTGGCAATGCTGTGCTGGTGCAAGTTGTCTAAAGGTGATGAGGTGTACCCAGTGAGTGAGTAGGCAATGAAAATGTCATACAGAATTGGTGGTGTGGGAGGTTTAGGGGAACAAGAGTAGCAGAGGTAGAGTAAGTGTGAGGCAACTGAGAGGAGAGAGTGGTACTTACCTTGGTAGAATGGAGAAAGTCATTGATTTCTTGCAGCACTGCTGACCATTCCACTTGATCATGGAGACTGCACTCTCCTGACTGACAACTGTGGACCAGACTGTCAGTTCTGCTGGCATACCCACCTCCGCTAGTCTTCCAGGAAAAGGATACCCTCCTCTAGACCAGGACCATCCAGATGCCTTTGAAATATTGTAGTTGTACTAGCCTTCACCACTTCTTCTGGTAGCTCATTCCATACATGCACCACCCTCTGCTGAAAAAGTTGCCTCTTAGGTCCATTTTAAGTCTTATTCCTTTCACCCTAAACCACCCTGGGGAAAAAGACTTTGTCTATTTACCTTGTTCATGCCCCTCATAATTTTATAAACCTCTATAAGGTCACCCATCAGCCTCTAACATTCCAGGGAAAAGAGCCCCAGCCTATTCAGTCTCTCATGATAGCTCAAACCCTCCAACTTTTCTTGATGATCTCCCTCATAACTGCTCTCCCTTCTGAACTGAAGTCTCAAACTAAAATAACAACCTTTAGTTTGTTTGTAACCTCAACAGTCACCTGCCTTTTTGGAAATTATGTACTTAAGAACCTATTCCAAATGACTTTATGACCTTTTTGTAAAAATAATTACCATCACAGAAATGACCATGTCTATCTAATTCTTTTAAATCCCAAATAATAATATATTGTACATCTGTTATTAGAATTGTGATAAGTTTAACAGGAATATCACATGAGCACAAGCTTAATATGTAACAATAATCTATTATTCATCCATATTTTTCTGAAAGTAAAATATATGCAATCAAATAGCAT